>NW_027507825.1:15334835-15342335 GCF_037356315.1 Lithobates pipiens
CACTGTGCATTACAGGCCTCCCGACAACGACCGTCCAGGACAGAGAGCACCCACTATGGGTGTGTACATCACATTTACAGGCCTGAGGCCTTACCTCAGACCACCATCTGTCCAGAGCACTGTGCATTAGAGGCAATCCCTTAGACTTGAACCACCATCCAGCACTGTGCAACTTTACAGTCCTCCTCAGACCACCGTCCAGAGCAATGTGCAGCATTACAGTCCTCAGACCACCGTCCAGAGCACTGTGCAGCATTACAGTCCTCCTCAGACCACTGTCCAGAGCACTGTGCAGCATTACAGGCCTCCTCAGGCCACCGTCCGGAGCACCATGTAGCATTACAGCCACCGTCAAGAGCACCGTGTAGCATTACAGGCCTCTTGTGCTACTATCCTGAGCACTCGGCAGCATTACTGGCTGCCTCAGACCTCTGTCCAGAGCACTGTGTAGCATTACAGGCTTCTTCAGACCACCGTCCAGAGCACTGTGCAGCATTACAGGCCTTCTCAGACTGTCCACAGTGGCTAAATCTGTATCTGAGTTTGATAAAACCTTTATACCATAAATAACATATTCGATTTTTTTTACTCTAGGAGTATATAATGAGTTTGAAATTTCTATAGAAATTTTTAAAGGTAAACCCTCAAGATTTTTCACCTTTTAATAAATTCTATGCATTAAGGTCAAAAACCCTTTGTAGTACTGCAGCACCCTAGAGCCCCCCTTTTACTTACCTGAACCCAATCGTTCCAGGGACGTGGGACGAGCACAGCAGCTCCAGCCGCTGTCGCTGTCTTGGGTCCTCATTGGCTAGATTAATTGGATTTGGCTCCCACTGCTGTCAACCAAAGCCAGTGAAAGCAAAAAAAAAAAAAAACCTTTTTACAACCCCTTTTAACCACTTGAGATCCGCGCTATTGCCAAATGACGGCATTAGCGCGGATCTACTTTTCCGGGACTACGTCTATTGACGTCGTCCCGGGTACGAGCGGCCTGCGCGCCCCCTGAGCGGCGCGCTCTGTGATCGGCGAGTCCATGAGACTCGCCTGATCACCGATCCGTGCAAGGGGTCGATCCCGACCCCTTATCACGTGATCAGCTGTCAGCCAATGACAGCTGATCATGTGATAGAACGGAGCCGGTAATCGGCTATTATTCCTCCTCGCGCTGACAGCGCGAGGAGAGAAAAAAAAAAGCCGATCACCGGCGGCCGTGATCGGGACATCAGTCCCGATCACGGCCAGCAATACAGCTGACCACCTGCCCCCTGCCAGTGCCCACCTGCCCACCGCAGTGCCATCCTGAATGAAAGTAAGTGCCCCCCATCAGTGCCACCCACAGTGCCATCCAGCAGTGCCACCCACAGTGCCCACAATCTGCCTCAAAGGTGCTGCACCCCAGTGCCGCCCATCAGTGCCCAGCAGTGCCACCTATCAGAGCCACCTATCAGTCCCATCTATCAGTGGTACCTATCAGTGCCCATCCGTGCCACCCATCCATGCCATCTTATCTGTGCCCATCTTTGCCCATCAGTGCCGCCTTATCTGTGCCCATCGGTGCCGCCTTATCTGTGCCTATTAGTGCCGCCTTAACTATGCCTATCAGTGCCCACCAGTGCAGCCTATCAGTGCCGCCTAATCAGCGCACTTCAATGAAGGAGAAAAATGACCCGTTTGCAAAATTGTATAACAAACTATTAAAACATGATTTTTTTTTTTTTTTTTTGCATCTTTTTTTGTTTGTTTAGCAAAAAATAAAACTCCGAGCTGTAACTAAATACCACCAAAAGAAAGCTCTATTTGTGGGAAAAAAATGATAAAAATTTAATTTGGGTACAGTGTTGTATGCCCGCCTAATTGTCATTCAAAGTGCATCAGCGCTGAAAGCTGAAAATTGGTCTGGGACTGAGGGGGGTTTAAGTGCCCAGTAAGCAAGTGGTTAAATAATGCCTGTAAATTTAAACACCTTCGATTTTAGTTGACTAAAATTATTTTATTCAACTAAAATGTACTGGAGATTTTAGTCCACTAAAACAATTGCAGATGACTAAAATGGGACTAAAACTAAAATGGCATTTTAGTCTTTAGACTAAACTAAAACTAAATTGAAATTCAATGACAAAATGAACACTGCGTCTAGTGTATTCCAAAAGGTTAACTTAGCCATTGAAAAGGAAGAAAACAATTGTTAGAAAATATATTTATCATTTATGTATAGATCTATTATCAGGCCAATAAATGCAGTTTTTATAGGACTGGTTATATAACGCAATTTTTTTGTTCGATACTTGTAATTCCAGGAGCAGATTTTTTTTTTTTTTTTATAGTCCTGTTGTCATGACAACCACCTCTTGGTATTATCACTCTCCTCTTCTGAACGATAGATTTGGATTTTCCTTGCCTGGTGCCTAATGATGGTATTAACCGCTTTTTTATTTGTGCCGTTCAGGCTGGGTCACTGTGGGCAGTGCTGTGACCCTGTATATAAAGGTTACACAGTGACCCAGGCGCACATTAGGATTGCGGCTGGTTTCCAGCGATTGGATGAATGGTGTTGGCTGCTGATTTATATAGTGACACCACACCATATTTTATCTGCTTCTTATTTTAGAGTCGTCTTTACAGCATTTTGCGACCAGCTGTCAGCACATTACGACGATCTTTAATCATTTTGTAACATGGCGGAAACAATGCTATGGCTGAAGCTATCTTTATTATCAATATCGTAGGTCAGTGCCTCTTGTTACAACATGCTGTAGTCCAGTGATGGTGAACCTTGGCACCCCAGATGTTTTGGAACTACATTTCCCATGATGCTCAAGCACTCTACATTGTAGTTGAGCATCATGGGAAAGGTAGTTCCAAAACATCTGGGGTGCCAAGGTTCGCCATCATTGCTGTAGTCTATACAGTTGATTGAACTGGGGTGGATAAAAATCAATGATTTAAAAAAAAAAAAAGTAAACATCAGATTTTTATGAAATTTTTTTTTTTTCTTAGGTTTAACCCTTTCATGACTAAGCCTATTTTTGACATTTGGTGTTTTACAAGTTAAAATCCATATTTTTTGCTAGAAAATTACTTGGAACCCCCAAATATATATATATATATATATATATATATATATATATATATATATATATATATATATATATATATATATATATATATATTTAGCAGAGACTCTAGAGCAGTGATGGCGAACCTTGGCACCCCAGATGTTTTGGAACTACATTTCCCATGATGCTCCACTACACTGCAGAGTGCATGAGCATCATGGGAAATGTAGTTCCAAAACATCTGGAGTGCAAAGGTTCACCATCACTACTCTAGAGAATAAAACTGCGATTGTTGCAATATTTTATGTCACGCGGTATTTGCGCAGCGGTGTTTTAAACGCAACTTTTTTGGGAAAAGGGACACTTTCATGAATTAAAAAAAAAAAAAAAACAGTAAAATTATCCCAATTTTTTTGCATAATGTGAAAGATGTTACGCCGAGTAAATAGATAACAACGCCCCACTTTATAATCGCACGCACTTGTGGAATGACGACAAACTACGGTACTTAAAGCGGGAGTCCGCCGGGAGTCCGCATTTTTTTTTTTTTTTTTTAAAGCCAGCAGCTACAAATACTGCAGCTGCTGACTTTTAAAATAGTGACACTTACCTGTCCAGCGCGCCCGCGATGTCGGCACCCGAAGCCGATCTCTCGATCGTCTCTCGGGTGCTGCCGCCGCCATCTTGGGTATGGGAATCAGGAAGTGGAGCCTTTCGGCTTCATTTCCCGGTTCCCTACTGCGCATGCGCGAGTCGCGCTGCGCAATACGGATGGACCCGCGGCCTCTGGGATCTGTGCGTTTCCCAGCAGGCAGCGGGGGGACTTTCGGAAAAGGGCGTAATCTACGCCTCTTTCCGCAGAGAGCTATCCCGGAAGTGGGTGCAGATATCTGTACTGTACAGGTACCTGCACCCCCCTCCCCCCTGAAAGGTGCCAATTGTGGCGCCGGAGGGGGGGAGGATTCCGATGAGCGGAAGGTCCACTTTAGGGTGGACCTCCGCTTTAAAAATCTCAATAGGCGACGTTTTTAATATTTTTTCCGATTACCAGGTTAGAGTTACAGAGGAGGTCTAGTGCTAGAATTATTGCTCTCGCTCTGACGATCGCAGCGATACCTCACATGTGTGATTTGAACACCGTTTACATATGTGGGCGTGACTTCCGTGAGCATTTTCTTTGCTGCACGAGTTTGCGGGGAAGGGGGGGGTGCTTTAAAAAAATGTTTTCTTATTTATTTTAAAATTAATAAATTGTTTTTAAGGCTGGGTTCACACTGCTGCGGGGGGAGATCCGGATGTGATTCGCACCGCAAATCACATCCGATCTCCGTAGCGATGCGAGTTCAGCCATACAGATAGTATGGCTGAATTCGCAGCGCTCCCGCAGCAAACTCGCACGGGACCCTTTTTTTGGTCCGCAACAGAATCGGATCACATGGGGGTTCACACCATGCGATCCGATTCCTGTGCGAGTGTGCAGATCGCACTGCGATATGCGGACGGATCTGGGGGTGTCATTAACATAACATTGACACTCCCAGCCGTCCGCATAGGGCAGTGTGAACCGCCGGCGGGAGGTGTGCGATGCGGGAAAACGCTGCGGATTCGCGGCGTTCCCGCATCGCAGCGGTGTGAACCCGGCCTTAAAAAATATAGAAATTTTATCACATTTATTGCTGTCACAAGGAATGTAAACATCCCTTGTGACAGTAATAGGTGGTGACAGGTACTCTTTATGGAGGGATCGGGGGTCTAAGACCCCCCGATCCCTCCTTAACACTTCAAAGTATTCAGATCGCCATTTTTTTTTAATTTCCCTGGAGAATCCACCCTTGAAAATCTGCATTAATTGCACAGGCCTTTTTGATCCTTCGAATATATATCTGGTAAGCCCGCATCGTGATTGGTGGTGGGATTGTCACGTGGTGTCTGCATGTCTCTTATATCCAAAGAAGGTGGACGGTGATTTCTACCATACACGTGGATTGGATCATCTTATATAAGAGACTCTGTTGATTTTTGGACTTTTTGTATCACTTTAATTGTGTTCACACGTTTGTGCATATATTGATTCGTGTCACTTTTGTTTTTATTTTTGTATCTTTGGTATTTATGCAATACTATGAGAATATTGATAGGTGGGTGATAAGGTCACTTCGTTTAAATTTTTAGCGCTACACTATTATTATATTGAGTTTATATGTTTTCACCTTCAAATATCCTTTTGGTGTGTGAGCAGCTTTTTTTTGTTTATTTTTGGATAGCGCAGTGTTCACTGTTTTTTTTATGTTTTTAGATTTAGAATTCGAGCAGCTCATCCCGATTTCCGAGGTCTGCATCCTGCAGCTGCCTCAGCTGATGGCAGTCTTAGCCTCTCAGTGAGCTGCTGAGACGGCCGCTCTCCTCCACAGATCAGTGCTCCAATGAGCGTCGAGGAGCAGAGAGGAGAGATGCTGACTAAACAGCAGCTCTCCTCTCTGAGATCTGTGAGAACCGAGCCATGGGCCGTTTTCGGTGGCTCGGTTCTCAGTGTAGAGACGGCACCTAGGTAAGTATGGATCTTAAAAAAAAAATTAAAAATACTTCTCAATTATTTATTTTTTTTTGCAAATATTAAAGATTCTAACTACCAAGAATAAATTAAAGAATAAATTAAAAACGCAGAGGTGGTTAAATACCACAAAAAGAAAGCTCTATTTGTGGGGAAAAAAGGATGTCAATTTTGTTTGTGTACAACCTTCTGGGGCTGAAGTGGTTAATGACGGGCCACTTTATTTTTTTTTTTTTTTTATTCACTATGGCACTGCGTTTACTGGTCCTGCACCATTGTACTGAAACAAAATTGATGTCCTCCTTTCCCCCCCACAAATAGAGCTTTCTTTTGTTAGTAATTGTTTACCTCTGTGATTTTTATTTTTTGTGCTAGAAACAAAATGACAATTTTGAAGAAAATTTTTTTTTCTACTTTCTGCTATAATACACATTTAATCATTTTTTTTTAAATTTTTTTAAATCTCTTCCTCAATTTAGGTCAATTTGTATTCTGCTGCAGTTTTTGGTAAAGAAAATAAAAAATAAAAAATCCCAGTGCATATTGATTGGTTTGCGCAAAAGTTATAGCGTCTACAAAATAAGGGATAGATTTATGGCATTTTTTAACCATGTATTTATTTTTTGATTGTAATGGCAGTGATTTTTTTTTTTTTTTTTGCGGTACTGCGACATTGCAATCGGACAGATAAGACACTGACACATTTGGCACTTTTTTGGGAACCAGTGATGTTACAGTGATCAGTGCTAAAAAAAAATATATGCATTGACACTGTATAAATGACACTGGCAGGGAATGGGTTAACAGGGGCGATCAAAGGGTTAAGTGTGTTCCCTAATTGAGCTTTCTTACTGTGGGGGATGGGCTCACTGCATGTACAATGTGATCCCTGTTCCTGAATAGCAGGAACACAAGACCATAGTGTCCATGCCTGACAGCACTGCGGTCTGCTTGTTTACATCGGCAGATAAAATAATAAAAACAGTGTAGCGCTTCAATAATAATAAATGTGATGAACATAAATTGTAAAAATAATAATATAATAGAAATCGCATAGATATAAATGCCTAGAGATAAAAGTCCAACATTAGGCGCTAGAGATAAAAGTCCAACATTGGGCGCTCATTCCACTATTTAGCTGGCATAGGAGTGACCAAGCCGTCACGAAGAAGGAAAATGGTGTACTAGGCGAAATGTATCCATATGGGTCTACTTGATTGTAAACATCAGAAAAAAGTAGATAAATACTTCTTACCGGAACAGTTGGACTCACACAGTCATATGACGGTTGAGTCTAGAAGGCTTGAGGTCACAATCTGGGACCAAGGAGTGTGGGGAGAGAGGTCTGTTGAGTTGATAGAAGAGCTCCGGGCGGTTGAAGGCTCAATGATGAATCCTTTCAGATGGAACGTCAAAGTAATCAAGCTCAAACGCAGCCCGTTGTACCAATACTCCAACCTCCCCCGGATGAGGAGGGGGGTGTTGTGAAGTTTTAAACCAAAAAAATTGAGAAAAATAAAGAAAGGCTCCACATGGTGCGGGTCAAACGATATAAAAAATGTTGGTTTATTGAAGTCAAAAGATAATTAATGACTTGGTGATCACATAAAAAACGTGCCCCAGTTGAAGACACATGTCGAAACGCGTCGGGCGAGCTGTTGGCACCCCACATTGCTTCTAATTTTATTTCGTTTTTTATGTGATCACCAAGTCATTAATTATCTTTTGACTTCAATAAACCAACATTTTTTATATCGTTTGACCCGCACCATGTGGAGCCTTTCTTTCTTTTTCTCAATTTTTTTGGTTTAAAACTTCACAACACCCCCCTCCTCATCCGGGGGAGGTTGGAGTATTGGTACAACGGGCTGCGTTTGAGCTTGATTACTT
>NW_027507825.1:15347335-15471139 GCF_037356315.1 Lithobates pipiens
ACTGTATGTTTGGTGGTATTTGATCACCACTGGGTTTTTATTTGCAACATATGTACCCATATACCAAAATTTGTCCGGTTCCCGCTGAACTGGCTTTTTTTTTTTTTTTTTTGGTATGAGTATGCCTTACTTTAGCTACACTTAAGAGAAGTATTTTTATTTTAGAATTTTACTTACCTAGGTGGATACAGCATCGGTCCCCCGCTGGCTCCAACACTGAGAAACGTGCGATCAGACACGGCAGATTGTTTGGTTCTCAGTGCTCCCTTAGTGCCCCCCCCCTCTCGCTTACTGGAGCACTGGGCTGTGGAGGAGTTGGGAGTGCCTGGCTCAGGCCGTCAGCGGCTCCCTGAGAGACTGAGCTGGGTGCCCGTCTAGGCATGTGGGCGGATCCTGACCATATGGTCGTGATATTTCCCCAAGCCTGGACCGTGTCTTTGACATCAGTGGGCTTCAGTATTAACTTGCTATCATCTGACTTTGGGTCACAGGAGAACAAAAATAAATGTATCCCTGTGACCCATTAAAGTACAGTCAAAACAGCTTTGGCCATACATATTTAAAGGTTACACTTTAAATTTGTACAGCTGATATGCTATGCTGATTTATAGAAATATTGAAACCATCTCAATTTAAAACATGAGCCAGTACTGTGGAAAGGCAGAGTGTTTGTCACCACAGTCCTCCTTATATGCTTCCAGCCAGGTGCTATGCAGGCCCAAGGATCTCTGTCAAACACTTAGATAGATAAATAACCATTGCTATCATGGCCGAATTATGTGAATGTGGTCAGGTGTGATTTTATTTTTTTATTATTTTTTTTTTTTTCTGGCAGAACAGATAAGTTGCCACACTTGATCAGTTGTGCACAGGTGAAAGTTTAACCAGGCAGAGTCACTGAAGCCCCCTTCTTGGTTTTCTTCCAGGTTCAAGGGAAAGACCCATCAGTGGACATCACTCAGGACCTTGTGGACGAATCAGAAGAGGAGCGCTTCGAGGACATGTCCTCCCCGGGTCTGGAGCTACCAAGCTGTGAACTTAGCCGGCTAGAGGAGATCGCCGAAGTCGTGGCATCGTCGTTACCATCTCCGCTGCGTCGCGAGAAACTTGCCCTGGCCCTGGAAAATGAGGGTTATATAAAAAAACTCCTGGAACTTTTCCACGTGTGTGAAGACCTGGAGAACGTTGAAGGATTGCACCAATTGTATGAAATTATCAAGGGGATCTTCCTTTTAAACCGAACTGCACTCTTTGAGGTCATGTTTTCAGAAGACTGCATTATGGACATCATTGGCTGCTTAGAGTACGACCCGTCTTTGTCCGTGCAGCGCAAACACCGCGAGTTTCTAACAAAAACTGCTAAGTTTAAAGAGGTGATTCCCATATCAGACCTTGAACTGAAACAGAAAATCCACCAGACCTACAGAGTGCAGTATATACAAGACGTGGTATTACCCACCCCTTCTGTCTTTGAAGAAAACATGCTGTCCACGCTTCACTCTTTCATATTTTTTAACAAGGTGGAGATAGTTGGGATGTTACAGGTAAGGTCCTGCTGTGGAGTTTCGATCCATCGGCCTGGAAGAAATTGGTTGTTTTTTGTTAGATTTTTTTTATAGAAAAGTTGTTTTTTTGAAAGTTTTTTTTTTTTTTCTTTTTTTATATAGTGACAGGCCACCTGCATCCTAGCAACCAAGGGTGCCTTTCTTAGTTGCTAGGAAGCAGGTGGCCTGTCAGACTATGTAACACAACCAGTAAAACGACTGGGTGGAACGGGGTAACTGACATGCCTCCTCCCCCACCTGCATACCTAGTTGACGGCAGGGCGCTTGTCTTCCACATTTGGTTCCTGAGGCAAGCTCTGTCAGTCACAGTGAATTAAAGTGGTTGTAAAGGCTGAAGGTTTTTTTTTTTTTTTTTTTTTTTTTTTTTTTTCCTCCCTTCATGCATTCAATGTGTGATGGTAAAAAAACCTTTCGGGGTGCTACTCGGCCCCCTCCAATACTTGTTCGATCCAGTGATGTGCGCCAGAGCAGAAGGTCTCTCCCTCCTCATAGAGAGTATAAGGCGAAGAGTCGGCAACTCTTCCTCCTGATAAAAGTACTTTATTAATAAAGGGTACAGTGTACAAGTTACAGCAGCTTACACATTTTGGTAAGAAACCAAATAAATAACCATGGCTATGAATACGTTTTTTTTTTTTACCGAAAGTGTTAAAGTGGAGGGCCACCCTGAAAAACAAAAATACATTAAAAATTTGCAAAAAATCTGTAAAAAAAAAAAAAAAATGAAGATTTTTTTTTTTTAACTTACCAGAAATGCCTGTTGCTAGGCATATCTTCCTAATCTGAAGATATACTGATGATAGGGGCGCTACAGCAAATATAAATATCAAAAAAAAAAATTGAAAATTTGATAATCAAATGGTATCTAAAATGATACACACCATATTACAAAACTGCAATAAACAAAAAATTACAACCAAAATATAGTGAGAAACAATAATAAATAAAGTCCCAGTTGGGTAATGACACCAAAAGGAAACAAAAAGACTTAAATAAATATAACTCCAAAGTCCAAAAACAGTGATTTTTTTTCAGTGAAAAACTCCTGAATCCATAAATCAAAAGACTGCTGGAATCTTCTATAACGTAATGAAACGTCCCTTCACCAAAAACTTATGGACATAGAAACAACACCCCACTTGTGAAGATAAAGATGTCTTCTTACCAGATGCTGTTGACTACTTTAATTAAAAAGATAGTCAAATAGGCTTATGCAGGTTGATTCCCTGCTCACATGGAATAAGGTGGACCTCGTATGGACAGAAGCTTCTCCTCATAGACTCAGATAGGTCATAAAAAAAGCCAAACAAAAATCCATAGCGTAACACCGTTTAATAATAAAAATACATTTAAAAAACATAAGGCCAAATGGGTGTTGTTTCTATGTCCATAAGTTTTTGGTGAAGGGACGTTTCATTACGCTATAGAAGATTCCAGCAGTCTTTTGATTTATGGATTCAGGAGTTTTTCACTGAAAAAAATCACTGTTTTTGGACTTTGGAGTTATATTTATTTAAGTCTTTTTGTTTCCTTTTGGTGTCATTACCCAACTGGGACTTTATTTATTATTGTTTCTCACTATATTTTGGTTGTAATTTTTTGTTTATTGCAGTTTTGTAATATGGTGTGTATCATTTTAGATGCCATTTGATTATCAAATTTTCACATTTTTTTTTTTTTTTGATATTTATATTTGCTCTAGCGCCCCCATCATCAGTATATCTTCAGCATGACAAGTTTTTTTTCTTGTTCTTTTAGGGAGCAGCTATTAGTTGTTTGATTCAACATATTTGATTCACTGACTATTGGTCAATTTGATATCTTTTTTATTATTTTTTGTGGCGCGGAGTTTATTAGTTGCTGTGTATCAGCTACTTTTTTCACATATCTTCCTAATCTGCCTCTTCCTCCTCCGCGGTGATCTTCGCTCTTCTCTCCTCCGTGCGGCGTCTTCTGGGTAATGGGGCGCTGTGTGTTCTGGGAACTGTGTGTCCCAGAACACGGTGCACCCCATTCACAAAGCGCTGCGCGACTTGCGCAGTCGGAAATGTGCAGTGAAGCCGCAAGGGTCCACTGCCTGTTTCCCTTTGTTGAAATGGCGGCGCCGAGAGCCGAGGGGCGGGTCAGCCTCGGGCGACCGACTTCGCGGGCACCCTGGACAGGTTAGTCTGCTTATTAAAAGTCAGCAGCTACAGTGTTTGCAGCTGCTGACTTTTAAAAAATTATTATTTTTTTTTTTAAAGCTGGCCCTCCTCTTTAAGTGCCAGGAAGACGCCATGCACTATGGAGCACCGTTGGTCTAACTCCAGGGGAAATTAACATAGGCATATATCTTTTGTTTGTGGACTTGCCTTCCTCATTGGCTAAGACATAGCAGCTGCTGCCATTGGCATCCACAGCTGTTGATCACAACCAGTGAGGAAGGAACAAACTGTGTTTCTTATGGACATGCTGAAGGTCCGGTGTATCGTGCTGGAACTTCAGAGCTTCTTGCCAGAACCGAGGGCCCCCACCCGCATGTGTGGGAGTGATGTAATTGCGGCTCTGTCCGCTCATAGCGCCAGAGCTTGCAAACCCGGAAGTAATGGCAGGGGAAGATATCGGCCCCCTCAGCGGTGACAAGGCGTACAGACCTGGAGTACATTTTTTCCAGACTTTCCTGTGTTCTCTTAGATTTGGTGATGACTTTTTCTTATATCAAGTATTTACCTCTTAGGTTTGCATTTGCTAGATTGTAAGCTCTTATGAGCAGGGTTGATGTCTGTGATTATTGGTCTTTGTATTGTGACTGTCAATTTTTTGCTGAAATCAATAGAGGGTGTTTGCAAAAGCTTTCTCAAGTGTATTGTATGTGCATTGTGTGCAATTTTGCAGCGTCTCCAATTTATTTATAAATCTGCTTGTTCCATTTGTCTGAATACAGTACAGCGGTAATTTGCATCCTTATAACTTTCATTGAAGAAGCCAATGCCAAAGTGGTACCTAACTCTTGAATGGGATATCCGTGTACACATTACTTACTTTTGATTTTGTTGCCCACCTTTAGGAAGATGAAAAATTTCTTACAGAATTATTTGCGCACCTAACAGATGAAGCAACAGATGATGAGAAGAGACAGGAGCTGGTAAGTCTAGTTATGTGAATGGTGTATATCATTGTTTAAAGAGTTAGTCCTTCCAGCACTTATGGCCTGAGACATTTGGGGTTTTCTCGTACTTCTTGGCGACCGTCTTCTTGTTTTTGTTTTTTTTGTTTATTTTTTTTATTTTTTTTATTTTTTATTTTTAAGTTTAGAAATGTAAACAAGCACCTGAATGGTGGGAGATGGTGCCTAAAAGGGCAAGTGGAGGAATAAGGACTAGTCCCCAGTATTCTCAATATGCTACAGTCAGTTGATCTTTTTCTTACTACTGACCCACCATGCCTTGTTCTGTGTAAAGGTAGCAGGCTTTTACTTCCTCCTGTCCTAGCTGCCACCCCCCCCCCCCCCCCCCCGATGATTGGTGATTTCTTAATTGGTGGGGAATATTTAAAGTGGAGTTCCACCCAAAAGTGGAACTTCCACTCGCTTGTCTCCTCTTCCCAACCCCCCCCACCCCCCCCGTGCCACAATTGGCACCTTTCGGGGGGAGGGGCGATGTCTTTGTCATAGCTATGACTAAGCACTTCATCGAACTGTGAAACGCGTTAGTTCCTGTCTGTTCATGCTGTAGCTTGTAATTTATTTATTTTTTTCATTTTTTTAATAAAAGGCAAAAACTCAGCCGCTCGCACAGGAAAACGCTTTCCTTTGAAAGGAAAGGGGGGCATGGCTAACTGTCACACACTGGCAACACGTGAAGGAAGTTGTTAAAGCGCTGTGTTTAGCTGCTGCCTGGCTGTGGAGGGACAGATGAGCAGGAGGTTGGCTAGATTCAGGTTTGGTGAGACAGGCATTCCCTTTGACACATTATACTTTACCAGGCTAGGTATTAATAGCAGCTATTAGCACTGGTCTATAGCCTAGCAGTGTACATTCTTTTGCTGGTAGTGGCTCTGCTTTGAGCTCCAGGCTATGAGTGGTAAAGGGACCAGGAACTCCTCTAAGGGTTCTAAAGGGTCAGTGGTTTCACAACAAACTAAATCCATTTCCAAAAGAATGTCATCCTCCTCTGAGAGTGATGCGGCCGGTCAGATTGATCTGTCAGGGGAATCTGTTGTTGCAGCTGCGCTAGACACTTCAACCCCTGTATATATCACACAAGAGGTTTTTTTTCTTCTATTTGTAACTTGGAAAAGAAGATTGATGCTATATCTCTCCATAGTGGGGTCAAAGGTAGCAGATATCTATCTAGTGCTCAGGACCCTCTTATTGAGGTTCGGGTGGCTGGGGATCAGGTAGATCTTCCCAAATATTTGGAACATGCTTATTTATCCTCTTCTGAGCATCCTAACATAGCAGGAGTAACATCACAAGACAGGTTGCTTGTGCATTCTTGCTTAATTGGTTCAACCTTTTTGCTGCCTGCAGCGCAGGCTCTTGAGGAACCCACCTCTAATTTGGGATCATTAAAACCTCCCCCATCTTCGGATTGCTTTTTCTATTGATGCATGGCTAAAGAAGCTTATGTATGCTGAATGAGAACATCCGGATAAACAATATTATCCTCCTAAGAGATTCTCCATACTTTATCCTATGGAAGAGGATTTCTATAAAAAAAATGGGGTGGTTCCAGCAGTTGATGCTGCAATTGCCTCAGTGAACAAGAATCTCACATGTCTGGTGGATAATGCGCTAATGTTAAAGGATCCAACATCCGTATCAGACGCACTATATTTCACAGAAGATGCTATGAAAGATTCTATCATTCAAGCCTCACGGCTTATGCTTGGACTAGTGCATTCTCACAGAGTTCTATGGCTGAAAAATTGGTCAGCCGAAGCACTGTGTAAAAAGCTCTCAGCCAGTTTCCCTTTTCATGGGGAACGGCTATTTGGAGACTATCTGGATAAATGCATCCAAAGGATCTCTAATGGGAAAAGCTCTCTTTTACCAGTAAAGAAAGAGGTTCAAACATTTTCTCCTTTTAAACGTGCTGCCTCACCTGTACCAGGGGCATCAGCCTCTAGGCAGTCTCGACGGCCTCAACCGTCAGATTCAAGGGGAAGAACCCAAGGGCAGCACCAAGGTCAGAAGAGATCTTGGGGCAGAAAGCCCACAAAGCAGAATGCTAAAGCCTCCTTTATGAAGGGGCACCCCCGCTCGCTCCGGTGGGGGGAGGGCTCTTGCAATTATCAAGGATCTGGCAGGAATAATGTCAAGACAGATGGGTGGCTTCTGCCGTTTCTCTAGGTTGCAAACTAGAGTTTCCGTCTCCTCGTTTTCAGATGTTCCCAAGGATCCAGAGAAAAATGGTCTTTCTAGCTCTGGATCATCTATTATCCCAGTTGGAGATATCAGTGGTCCCCTTAGTGGAACAGAGCACAGGTTTTTATTCAAACCTTTTCACTATTCCAAAACCAAACAGAGAGGTAAGACCTAATCTAGATCTCAAAGATGTGAATCGGCACTTGAACATCCGATCCTTTCGCATGGAGTAAATCCGATTGGTTGTTTGTATCCTGCAAGGAGGGGAGTTTTTGGCTTCTATAGATATCAAAGATGCATATCTCCATGTGCCAATATTTCCCGCTCACCAGAAATTTCTGCGCTTTGAAATAGAAGATCATAATTTTCAGTTTGTGGCCCTGCCATTCGGTCTAGCCACAGCACCAAGGGTGTTCTCAAAAATTCTGGCACCTCCTTTAGCCAGATTAAGGGCTCAAGGCATAACGGTCCTAGCCTATTTAGACTATCTACTTTTAATAGATCATTCAGTCTCCGGTCTAAACCAGAGTCTGGTCAAAGCTGTATACTACCTGGAATCTCTAGGTTGGATACTCAACCTAGAAAAATCCTCCTTAAAACCATCAAGGAGATTGCAGTACTTGGGACTGGTTATAGATACCGTACAGAAAAAGGTATTCTTACCCCAGACAAGAATCAGTTCCATTATAGGACTAATTCAAATCATCAAAGCAAAGAAAAATTCTTCCATTCGGTTGTGCATGAGGTTGTTGGGGAAAATGGTGGCCTCCTTCCAGGCCATCCTTTACGCGCAGTTTCATTCAAAACTGCTTCAAAGCGCCATCCTGTTGGCCTGGAACAAAAAGGTTCAGGCCTTGGATTTTCCACTATGCTTGGCTCCCGATGTACGTCGGAGCCTAAATTGGTGGTTGGTATCCAGCAACCTCCAAAAGGGAAAATTGTTTCTACCAGTCTCCTGGAAAGTGGTGACAACAGATGCCAGCCTTCTAGGCTAGGGAGCAGTCTTGGAAGAAGATTCTGTCCAAGGAAGATGGTCCAGGTTGGAAAGGACCTTCCCTATCAACATTTTAGAAATTTGGGCAGTTCGTCTGGCCCTAGAGTCTTGGATGGTCTGACTAAGGGATTGTCCTGTCAGGGTTCAGTCCGACAATGCCATGTCTGTGGCTTACATCAATCACCAGGGGGTGCACGAGAAGTCCTGCAGCCCAAAAAGAGGTGAATCATGTTCTAGCTTGGGTAGAACACAACATTCCTTGCCTGTCAGCAATATTAATTCCAGAAATGGAAAATTGGTAGGCAGACTACTTAAGTTGCCAACAATTATTGCCGGGGAATGGTCTCTTCACCTCGACATCTTCCTAGCCATATGTCAGAGATGGGGTACTTCGGACGTGGACCTGTTTGCGTCCAGATTCAAAAACAAGGTCGAAAACTTTGTGTTGAGAACAAAGGATCCACTAGCATGCGGAACAGATGCATTAGTCTTGCTAAGGGATCAGTTTTCACTGATCTATGCTTTTCCTCCAGTTCTGCTTCTTTTGTGTCGTCTTTGCAGGATCAAGCAGGAACAAAAGGAGGTAATTCTGGTGGACCAGAAGAACTTGGTTTGCCGAGATCATAAAGATTGTGCTAGGAGTCCCTTGGATTCTGCCATTATGGCCAGACCTTCTCACACAAGTTTCGGTATTCCATCCTACCTTACAGACGCTAAATTTAATGGTTTGGCTATTGAGACCCACATTCTAAAGGAATGTGGGTTGTCTCCTTCGGTAGTATCTACCTTAATTAATGCCAAGAAGCCGGCTTCCAGAATCTTTTACTATAGAGTCTGGAAAGCATATGTTCCTTGATTTCCTGCAAATGGCATTAGAAATGGGCCAGATCTCGGCCTTGTCAGTATTTTTTTAACGGCCTTTTGATTCCCACTCTCCGGTGCGTATCTTTCTTCAGGGGCTAACACGGATTAATCCCCCTACCAAAGCCAGTTTTTGGTCTTATCGGCTTTGCAGAATCAGCCTTTTTAGCCTTTACAAGAAATTCCCTTGGTTCTTTTGACTAGAAAGATAATCTTTCTGGTTGCCATTTCTTCTGCTAGAATAGTATCTGCTCTGTCTTGTAAAAAGCCATATTTGATCATGCATAAGGATAAGGTGGTTTTATGTCCTCATCCTGATTTCCTACCAAAGGTAGTGACAGGTTTTCACTTAAACCAAGATATTTTTCTTGCACCTTTCTTCCCAGAACCTCAATCTAGGGAAGAGAAGCCACTACATTCCCTTGAATGTAGTAAGAGCGATCAGAGTCTATTTAAAGGCAACCGCTCAGATTTGCAAAGCAGATGTTTTATTTGTACTGCCAGAGGGTCCAAAAAAGGGACAGGCAGCATCAAAATCTACTATTTCCAAATGGATTCGTCAAGTCCTTATTCAGGCTTATGATTTAAAGAAGAAAATTATTTTCATGTTAAAGCACACTCAACCAGGGTGATTAGTGCCTCTTGGGCGGTGCATCATCAGGCCTCTAGGGCTCAGATCTGTAAGGCTGCAACTTGGTCTTCAGTTCATACGTTTACTAGTAGGGATGAGCTCAGGCGTGTTCGCATGGAACGCGTGCAGAGCCCGCCAGGAAGTCGGCACTGCGCTAATCGCAGGCAGTGAGACATTGCCCCATTGCGCGGCTGCAGAGATCGGGCAATGTCTCACTGCCTGTGATTAGCGCTGCGCCGACTTCCTGGCGGGCTCTGCACGTGTTCCATGCGAACACGCCTGAGCTCATCCCTACTGGTAAACATATGAACTGAAGACCAAGTTGCAGCCTTACGGATCTGAGCCCTAGAGGTCTGATGATGCACCACCCAAGAGGCACTAATCACGCCTGAATTCATCCCTATTTACCAGATTTTATAAAATCGATGTTAAAGGTCATGAGGATATTGCCTTTGGGTGCAGTGTACTGCAGGCTGCGTCCTTTGGCCTCCTGTTTTTTGTTGTCTCCCTCCCTCCAGTTGCAATTGCTATGGGGGATATCCCACATAGTAACTACTATGGCTCTGTGTCCCCTCCCCTGATGGAAGAAAAGAAAACAGGATTTTTAAAACGGCTTACCTGTAAAATCCTTTTCTTTGATGTACATCAGGGGAAACAGAGGTCCCTCCCTTCGTGGTATACACTTGTATTGCTTGGCTACAAAACTGAGGACTCCCAGTAGTGGGCGGGGTTATATAGGGAGTACACTTCTTGCCTTAGGGCGTGCCAGTGTCAATCGCCTATCAGTGGCCCTATAACCCACACAGTAAGTACTAGGGCTCTGTGTCCCCTGATGTACATCAAAGGATTTTACAGGTAAGCTATTTTAAAAATCCTGTTTAACCTCCGGTCCATTTTTTTTATGTATTTAATGTCATTGCGATTGTAATAATAAAAACTTAAGATTTGATCTCATCAAAACCATTAGGTGATCTATATCCCCCAGCTTTTACCAAAAAGTTGTCTCAGTTTTGGGAGGACTGACCCTTTAACTGTTGAACTCTATTGCTTACGTTTATCCTCCTTACAATGTCTTTTTTTTTTTTTTCTTGAAGTTGAAAAGTTGAGATGCTGTGTAAAATCAACATAAAAACAGATTGCAATGAGTTTGCAAATATCATCAACCCATATTTTGTTCACAATAGAAAACCTCAAATGTTTAAACAGATATTGGACCATTTTAAGAAAATTTGAAATGTTTTAAATTGATGGCATCAACACGTCTCAAAGTTGGGACAGGTCATGTTTAGTACAGTGTAGATGAAGTCAGGACAAGGCCAATGTTTAACATGGTGTACCCTCTTCTTTGACCAACACTCTGTCTGGGAACTGAGGTGACCAATTGCTGGAGTTTTGGGAGAGGAATGTTGTCCCATTTTTGCCTGATGTATAACTGCTCAACAGTCCTGAGTCGTCTTTGTCGTATTTCTGGTTTTACGATGTGCCAAATATTTTCGAATGGTGAAAGGTCTGGACTACAGGCAGGTGAATTAAGCCCCCGTACTCCTACTTGGAAACCATGCTGTTATCATAGATGAAGTATGCAGTTTTGCATTGTTCTGCTGAAATATAAAAGGCCTTCCCTACCAGAAAGTCAATCTCCTGTTTTTTGTCTGGAGGATGTGGTGCCCATGCTTGCCAAAAATGTCAAATTTTGGCCTTGTCTGACCACAGAGCTGTTTTCCACTTTGCAACAAACCATTTTAAATGAGTTTTGGCTCAAATAAGACAGCAGCGTTTCTGGATTATGTTCTGATATGGGTTTTTTTTCCATGGTAGAGCTTTACCTTGTTTTTTTTGGATGGCTGGGCAAGCTGTGTTCAGACAGTGAGTTCTGGAAGTATTCCTGAGCCTATCCAGTGATCTCTATCACACAATCATGCCTGTTTTATAATGCAGTGCTGTCCGAAGATCACCACCATCCAATATTAAATTTCGCCCTTCCACACAGAGATTTCACCATATTCTCAGAATCCTTTGATATGCACTGTAGATAATACATTGAAAGTCTACGAATTTATGTTGGGGAACATTATTCTGAAATCGACAACTTTTAGATGCAACTTTTCAGATTAGTGAACCTCTGCCCATCTTTGCTTGTGAGACACTGACTCTCTAAGATATTTTTTTATTTTTTTATATCCAGTCATGTTACTGACCTGTTGCCAATTAAAGCGGTTCTTGATAATCCAGGTATCTGCACCCACTACCGGCCAGACCGCCGCAGACCCCCCGCCCCCCTCCCCCCGTTGTGTTCTGGGAAACACACAGTTCTCAGAGACACAGCGGGGACCATAAGAGACGCGCATCGCGACTCGCGCATGCGCAGTAGGGAACCGGGCAGTGAAGCTGTAATGCTTCACTTCCCGATTCCCTGACAGAGGATGGCGGCGGTGGCAGCAGCGAGACGCTCGTCATCTGCCGCCGACATCGCTGGACCCTGGGACAGGTAAGTGTGATTTTATTAAAAGTCAGCAGCTGCAATATTAGTAGCTGCTCTCTTTTAATATTTTTATTTTAGGTGCAGAACCACTTTAACCCAATTAGTTGCAAAATGTTCTTCCAGCTCTTCCTTGTTGCTACCATTTACTTTGCCAGCTTTGTGTTGCCCTGTCCCAACTTTTTTGATACTTGTTGCTGCCATCAATTTAAATATTACTTTTTTTTTCTTAAAGTGGGAAAATGTTCTCAATTTTAAACACTTTGATATGTTTTCCATTTTTTTTTTTTTTTTTTTTGATTGTGAATAAAATATGGGTTTATGAGACTTGCAGAGCACTGCATTCTGTTTCAAAGTAGCTTTTACACAGGGTCCCAAATTTTTGGGAATTTGAGGTTGTATAAATGGTTGCTATCATCTTGCTATAAGTGGTTTAGTCATTTTGTCGGGAATATTCAGTCCATCCTGTTTTTTGATTTTTATTTTTGTGCTACAGGTAAATTTCCTGAAAGAATTTTGTGCTTTCTCTCAAACATTACAACCTCAGAATAGAGACGCTTTCTTCAAGACCCTGTCCAATATGGGTATACTGCCCGCCCTGGAAGTGATTCTGGCAAGTATCGCAGTACATTATTTTGTACTAAAATAGAAATTGGCTGAAATTTTGTAATTTACATACAAGTGTCCATCATGCACTTTTGATACATTAGCATTGCTTGAAGGTTTGGTTATTTTATTTCCTTCTTGCCAGATTTGTTTGCAGCTGTTTGGGAAAGAGGAATCTGACTAAAAACTGTGTGTTCGCTGTTTTGCGCAGTTCGAAGTACAGTCCTTATGATCAGTGTATTGAAATGTAGTCAATTCTTTTGCTCACCCTGACCTATGTCCTATGCTGGCACCAGCAGTACATTCACCCCTGCCATGTTGTCTAGCCTCCACTGACCCATTTGCGGACCCAGGACAAGCAAAGTGCTGGGTTGGGAGACCAACAAATATCCATTCACTGATCTCTCCTACCTAGTAAGAGCCTGGAAGTAATGTGCATTACATTATATCTGGGTGCAGCTGTCAAATTCCCTGGCTGCTGATGCCTAATTTCTATTAGGCTCCGCTGTCTCAGTTGCAGACCCAGGACAAGCAAATTGAAGGGTTTGGGAGACCAGCAAACGTTCTTTCACTGATCTACCTAGTAAGAGCCTGGAAGAAATGTGCATTACATTGCATCTGAGTGCAGCTGGCAAATTCCCTGGCTGGTGAAGAAGCTAATGGCGTGTAACCTGTGCTTCATTACCTTCAATGGAGAGCAGGTGAGATATAAGGGTCTAATAGACCACTTATGTCTCAAAGACAACCAGGCAGCTAGGAAATTAACACCTGAGGCCGTGGCTGTCAGATCAAGGTAAATTTACATCTCTGTGGTGAAAAGGTGGGTTAAGTTAGGGCAAAGGGGGATAAAGACTTTGTTTTGACCACTTGTCAACCACAATATGTATATATACATTGCGGTTTCCAAGTGGTTTACCGTGATTATGGTTGAAGATATTCCCCTATATCCCTCTCTCTTCATGAAAGCGATCCAATCGGCTCATGTGCCACTGGAATGCTTTCCAAAGCGGCACCGCTCCTGGTGTGTGTGTGTGTGTGTGTGTGTGTGTGTTGGGCTTACAGTTTCCACAGCAGCACCCAAGAAAGTCTAGAATGTCTTTGATCGCCTCTATGGCCTTGGATGACTGGAGCGACGCCCTAATGTCACTTCCAGTCTAGGGTGGAAGTAAACAATTTTTATTTTTGGATCTTTTTCTTTTACACGTATAGAGAGAGATTTGGAGTCTTTTAGGCCTCCGATCTCTCCATAAAGAGATCCATATTTCTATTACAAGGGATGCATTCCTTGTAATAGGAATAAAAGTTATCCAAAAAAAAATTAATTTAAGGGGAGGAAAATAATATTTTATACAATTTTTTTTTTTTTAATAATATAAAGAAAAAAATATTTAAATCGCCCCCATCCCTCTGCTCCTGCGCAGAAGCAAACGCGTAGGTCGCACACGTGTATCTAAACAGTGTTCACATCGCACATGAGCTATCACTGTGAACGTTGGTGCGAGAGCAATAATTCTAGTGCTAGACCTCCTCTAACACTAAACCGGTAACCTGAAAAGATTTTTTAAAGCATTGCCTATGGAGATTTTTTTTAAGTACTGTAGTTTGTCGCCATTCCATCATCGTGCGCAATTTTGAAGCATGACATGTTGGGTGTCTATTTACTTGGCGCAATATCTTTCAAAAATATTGGGGTATATATTTTGTTTTGCTTTTTTTCCAAAAATAATTGTTCAATTGTGCAAATACCCTTTGACATAAAAAAATTGCAACATTAGCCATTTTATTCCCTAGGGTCACTGCTAAAATTCATGTTTGGGGGTTATAACTAATTTCTAGCCATAAAAAAATACTAATTTAAACTTGTAAACAAAAAGTACCCGAAAAGGCATGGTCTCCAAATTGTTAAAGTGCACTCAACCTTTTCAAAATCTACTTTGCCATTGAGTTTGTTTTGTGATGTCATCTTACATTCTTCTGTTTGTCTTTGCAGGGTATGGACGACGCACAGGTTCGAAGTGCAGCCACTGATATATTCTCATATCTGGTGGAATATAACCCATCTATGGTCCGTGAGTTTGTAATGCAGGAAGCTCAGCAAAATGATGATGTAAGTCATTCTATTGCTTTTAAAGTGATTGTAAAGCCTCTGTTATTTTAATATGAAAAACAAAAAGTATTCATGCTTGCTCTGTGTAATGGATTTGCACAGAGCAGCCCCGATCCTCCTTTTCTCAGGTCCCTCTTCGGTGCTCCTGGACCCTCCATCCTGTTGAGTGCCCCCACAGCAGGCAGCTTGCCATTTGGGCACCCGAGCAAAGTCACAGCTCCCTATGTCCATTCAGACATGGAGCCGTGACCCTCCCCCCCCCCTCTTCATTGGCTAGCTGACTTTAATTGATAGCAGCGGGAGCCAATGACGCCTCTGCTGTGTCTCAGCCAATCAGGAGGGAATACCGAGACACTCGTGGACATTACTTGACAGAGATGGGGCTCAGGTGGGGGGGGGGGAAGAGAGAACTGCTGCACACTAAGCCCCTGTACACATGGTCGGAGATTCCGACAACCAAATCCGTCGGATTTTGTCCAAAACTTTTGTATACACACGGTCGGACAAAGTTGTCGTAAAATCCGACGTGATGACGTTATTACGTTATGACGGGACTACGTTCAGGCTAGTAGCCAATAGCTTTGGTATTGGAATTTGATCTGAGCATGCGTGGCACTTTGTCCGATCGGAATTCTCTACACATGATCGGAGTATGTCCGATCGGAGCATATTGTCGGAAAATATTTCCAGCAAGTTGGAAAAGTTGGTCCGATGGAAACAGTCCGATGCAGACCACACACAGTCGGAATATCTGACAAAATGCTCCGATCGGACACATTCCGACGGAATCTCCGACCGTGTGTACAAGGGCATAGAAGTTTTTTTTTTTTTTTTTTTGTTTTTTTATCCCAATACTTTCTAACTTTAGAACCACTTTAAATGCTTCATGTATTTGCTTAAGGCCCCTTTCACACTGCAGCTGTGTCGCTTTAACTGACAATTGCGTGGTTGTGTGACACTGTACCCAAACAAAATTGGTGTCCTGTTTTTTTTTTTTTTGGTCTCCCAAAGCTTTCTTTTGGTGGTATTTGATCACCTCTGTGGTTTTTTTATTTTTTGCACTATAAACAAAAATGACACACAAACAAAATGCTATAAATGACACCAATACAGTGATCAGTGCTATAAAAATGCACTGATTACTGTACTAATGACAAAGGTAGGGAAGGTGCTTTCTTACTGTGGGGGGGGGGGGGGGGAGTGGACTAACCGAGTACAGAGAGAACGCTATTCCAGGTCCCTAGGAACAGCAGATCTCTCTCTCTCTCTCCTCCCCTGACAAGTCCGCTGGGTGCATGCACGATCACATGCATGGAGTGATGTACTCGTATGTCCGTTTGCGGTTTGGGGGCGGTCGGCAAGTAGTTAAATCTGTCACATAAGAGTTGCTTTATGACTCTGAAATTAAAGTATAACTAAAGGGATAACCTTTTCTCTTTTGTTTTCGATGGTGTGAAGGGGATATTAGAACACCTGGCAGTTGTTGTTGCTGTCTGTGCCCCCGCTAGGGATTTTCAACCTCTCGTCTTGTTTACCATTATCAGAGAAAGTAAAAGAAAGTTCCAAATTTGGGATGTCCCCAGAAAAGTAACAAAGGTGAAATCCTCCAATGGAGACACTAGTTCTGTTGACCTGGGGGTCCCCAAGTAATTCCAATAATTTGCACTGATTTCCTCTCACTTCCTGTTTGGCTGTGGGACAGGACATGAAGGGAAATCTCCCCAATGGGACATAGATGGCAAAAAAAAGAAAAAATGTAAGACCCTTTTCACACTGGGGCACTACAGCGATAAAAATAGCGCCTGCAAAGCGCACTGAAAGAGCCGCAACTGTCTCCAGTGTGAAAGCCCCGATGGCCCATTTTATATGATGCCGATTTTGTTTTGTTTTTTTCCTTCCCTCCCCCCTACATCTCATAAAATCTAACAGACACCTTTCCCACTGAGGCGTTTTTCAGGCGCTTTTGGGCCAAAAATAGCGCCTGTAAGGTGCCTGCAAAACGGCTCCCCTGCAGTCTGTGTGAAAAACAGTGCCTTCACACTGAGGCGATGCGCTGGCAGGATGTTAAAAAAACAAGTCCTGCAAGCAGCACCTTTTTGGAGTGGTGTATACCGCTCCTCCACCACTCCTGCCCATTGATATGAATGGGCACCACTGCCAAAATGCATGCAATGCGATTTGGCAGTAGCGCTTCATGGGCACATTTAACCTCTTCCTCGGCTGCTAGCTGGGTTATATGCGCCCCACTAGCAGCCGTATAGCACCGCTAAAATGACGGTAAAGCGCCGTTAAAACCAGCAGCATTTTAGCGTCAACGCCTGCCCGCTTCAGTGTGAATGCAGCCTTAATAAGTGATACAGAAAATTTCTTACATTTAAACATTTATTAAACAGAACAAACCTCCAGTCAATTTAATTATGTATGTATAATTTTAGATTAAAAAAAAATAAAAATAAACTATATATTAAATAAAAGCGGGTAATCAAAACTTTTGGACGAAAAAAAATGGGCTAACTTTACAGTTTTTTTTTATTTATCATTAGTATATTTTTTTTCCAAAATTGCATTTGAAAGACCTCTGCGCAAATGCCGTGTGACATAAAATATTGGAACAACCGCTATTTTATTCCCTAGGCCAGTGATGGTGAACCTTGGCACCCCAGATGTTTTGGAACTACATTTCCCATGATGCTCATGCACTCTGCAGTGTAGTTGAGCATCATGGGAAATGTAGTTCTAAAACATCTGGGGTGCCAAGGTTCACCATCACTGCCCTAGGATCTCTGCTAAAAAAAAAATTTGGGGGTTCCAAGTGATTTTCTGGCAGAAAATACAGGATTTTTACTTGTAAGCAACAAGTGTCAGAAAAGATTTAGTCTTTAAATGGTTAAACTGAGAACTTCTACACACAGAGCTCAGTTCATTCATAAGTGTAAAAATAAAAATAAAAAAAATAAAAACACACCGGTGGCTACGATAGCCTTGCTAGTGGTTTGTCACATAAGCAACACATGCAGCTCATACTGTATATAGTATTAATGGGAATGGTTACATAGAACACCATATAAATCCGATCGGGAATACATATGTAGTAATGAATGTGCCCCTGGCGACCCATAAGGGTAAAGGAGGCCAATCAAAAATTAGCATTACAAAAATAAATAAGTACATCACAGAAACTTACAGGAAGGGATGAAGACAAAACTCAAAGCTAAGTGCCATGGGGCCATCAATCTGACACACTGGATGTGTAGTTGACCCAGCCTCCCCCCTCCCCCCCCCCCCCCATAACTTATCAAATTTAGAGGGTACAATCTTGTGAGTATAGGTAGCGCTCACTATTTGCCAGTATTTTGCAGTACTGCACACTTGTTGCTTCTTGAAATATATACATTAACTTTATATTTTAACTTGAATGTGTCATTTTTCTCTTTAGGACATCCTTCTGATCAACCTCATCATTGAGCATATGATATGCGACACAGATCCTGAGCTAGGGGGGCTGTACAACTTACCGGACTGCTACGGACATTGGTAGATCCAGATAACATGCTTGCAACTACCAGTGTAAGAAATGATTCTGCTTCAACATGGTTTACATTTAATCGTTTTAATGCTTCCTCTTCTGAAAATTAGTTTCCAGTACTTTGCTATTCTGTTCCTTGGCACTTGCCGGCCTCCCACAGTAAACGTATGTCATTACTTTGACGTAAAATACCAGGGTTATAGCAGCAGCTAGCTGCCATAACCCCGGTATAATTTGTTGTACTGTGGCAATTCGGTGCCTGATAAGTGGTCCCGCTGGAGCATCCACCGTAGAATTTATTTTTAGAGGCGACGGGAGAGGTGGCCCTCCTCCACTTTTACCTGCTCGGTTCCGGGCTTACCAGAGCAGTCGGTAAACTCGGAAGCAATCTGGTGCGGCCAATGGCTAGGCAGGAAGTGGAGTTATTGCAAGATGGCTCCCACTCAGCTGTATGCCCTTGGAGGACTGGAGCGACCTCTGATGTCACTTCCGATTCTTGGGCATAAAGAGTTGTTTTCAAACGTTTTCTTTTTTATTTTTGCCTTCAAAGGTAAATGAAAGATCTGGGGTCTTTTTGACCCAGATCTCTCAATAAAGAGGACCTGTCATGCTTCTTTATATTACTCTTAACAGGTAAACTGTAAAAAAAAAAAAAAAAAAAATTAGAATTGTTGCCAATGGAGATCTTTAAGTACCGTCGTTTGTTGCCATTCCAGGTGCGCGAATAATCTTAAATCATGGCATGTTGGTTATCTATTTACTTTGCGTAAGATCATCTTTCACATTATACAGAAAACATTGTGAGGTTTTTTTAATTTTTTTGTTATTCAGGCCTCATGCACACGGATGTTTTTGCAGCCGCTTTTTTGAGCGTTTTTTGCAGCTTAAAAAGGCCTGTCCATGTTAGTCTATGGCTTCATGCCCACCTAGGCGTTTTTGAGCTGCAAATGGCATAGGCGTTTTTAAGCTGTAAAAAAAAACCAGGACCAGTGCGTTCCGTGGCGCGGCGCTAGAGCTGTAAAAACGCGCATAAACGCGCAACATATTTTCTTTGTTTTCTGAGTGCTATAGCCAAGAGATGTGTTTCTTTAAAAACGCTACTTAACGCTAACGCTAAAAAACGCCAATGCAAAACGCGGTAAAAATCGCGTTAACGCTGATTTTTCCAGGCGTCGGAGCTAGCTTTGCAGCCAGTTTTTTTAAAACGTCTGTGTGCATGAGCACTCATTCATTAATTTAAGTGACCCAACCCCCTCCCCAAAAATGCGTTTAAAAGACCACTGCTCAAATACAGTGTGATAAAATATTTCAAGAGTCACCATTTTTATTCTCTAGGGTCTCTGCTATATATATTGTTTGGAAGTTCTAAGTCCTTTTCTAGCAAAAAAAATGCAAATTTTAAACTTGTAAACAAAAAGTTTCAGACAGGTCAGCAAGTGGTTAGTAGATCCAAATAACATTCTTGCAACTACCAGTGTAAAGCCCCGTACACACTATCAGATTTTCTGCTGATTTGTCTTCAGGTTTACCAAAACCATGTAGTGCAAGGGCCTGCCTGATTGAATACAAATTGAAACCCCCTAAGGTTTGACCTCATTATTATATGGTTTTGGTAAATCTGAAGGAAAACAATCGGCAGATAATCTGATGTGTGTGTATGGGGCTTTAGAAACAAATCTGCTTCAACCTGGTTTACATTTAATGATTTTAATTTTCTTCCTCTTCTGAAATTAGTTTTCAGTGCTTTGCTATTCTGTTCCCTGGGTTTCAAAGTACTAATTTTTATTTTTTTCCTTTATTTTTATCTGCACTATTTCAAACAGACATTGCTTTAAAATGAATGTTCCATTGAGGTTGCTTGCACCCCCTTCTTCACAAACCACCTACTTTTAGGAGTAAATGCACCTGGAAAGAAAAACAAATGTCGATTTATACTTATTTTACCTTCACCTTCCACATTGATCGGACTGACAAACTCCCCCCCCCCCCCCCCCAATACCTACCTGGAAGATTCCTTGGGGAATGCAGAGTAGATGACACTTTAGAAGGCAATCCAGCCCATTGCAATAGCGCCCTCTTGTGAGATTTCAGCTATTCTGCATTCCCCAGGATCTAGCTGAAATTAAGTGTGATGCCATCCAATCCTAAGAACTGGGGTTGAAGATGGTTACATAGTCTGGTTGAAAAAAACACACAAGTCCATCAAGTTCAACCAATAAAATGGAGAAAAACAATTATACAATCCTATACCCAAAGTTGATCCAGAGCTTTTAAGTTGGAGACATCCTGTAAGGATGCTATTCCACTGCACACAGGGGAAAAATTGGCCCACTGAAAAATGATTAGTCTATAAAAAAGTTATGAATTGATTTGCATTTTAATTTAATGAAATAAGTATTTGACTCCTTCGCACAACATGGCTTAGTACTTGGTGGCAAAACCCTTGTTGGTAATCAGAGGTCAGACGTTTCTTGTAGTTGGCCACCTGGTTTACACACATCTCGGGAGAGATTTTGTCCCAATCCTCTTTGCAGATCCTCTCAAGTTATTAAAGCGGACCTTCAGTTAAGTGTTTTTTTTCAACTTTCCAGTAATTAAGTCTTCTGCCCTTGTTTTAACTCTGGATAGTAAAACATATTTTTTTCTGCCAGTAAATACCTTATACAGCCTGCTTCCTTCTTGTCTGGTCATTAGACTAGGCTTATGACATCATGCACAGCTCACTGTTAGTTTGCCATAATGTGAGGGGGGGGGGTGAGTCGTAAGAGGGCCAATGAAAGCTGCAGAGCTGGAGGTGTGTCTCTGTAAATCCAGGAAGTGAACAGGCAGAAGATTCAGCTGCCCACAGTTGGCTGCAGCTAGACTTGGTGAAGGGAGATTTATGCAGCATATGTGGCAAGTACAGAATCGCTGTGTGTGTGTATATGTGTGTGTATGTGTGTGTGTGTGTGTGTGTATATATAGGCAAAGTGGTTGGGTTGAGCTTCAGAATGGTAAAGATGTTTTTATTACAAATTATGTGAGCAGACTGCAGTTACTCTTTAAGGTTTCAAGGCTGACGTTTTGGCAACTCAAACTTTCAGATCCATCCACATATTTTCTATGGGATTAAGGAGACTGGCTGGGCTACTCCTGGACCTTTAATGTGCTGCTTCTTAAGCCACTCCTTTGCCTTGGCCATGTGTTTTGGGTTATTGTCATGCTGGAATACCCAGCATGAAAGAAGAAGTTCTCGCCCATGGTTTGAGGGTATATGGCCCCATCCATCGTCCCATTTGATGAAGTGAAGTTGTCCTGTCCCCTTAGCAGAGAAAAAACCCCAAAGCATAATGTTTCCACCTCCATGTTTGATGGTGGCGATGGTGTTCTTGGGGTCATTGGCAGCAATTCCTCCTCCTCCTCCTCCAAACACTGCGAGTTGAGTTGATGCCAAAGAGCTCGATTTTGGTCTCGTCTAACCACAACGCTTTCACCCAGTTCTCTGAATCGTTCAGATGTTAGAGAACTTCAGACGGGCCTGTACATGCGCTTTCTTTAGCAGGGGGACCTTGTGGGTGCTGCAGAAATTCAGTCCTTCACGGCGTAGTGTATTACCAATTATTATCTTTCTGTTAATGACCCCAACAGGGGACAGACCGCTATAACCTTTTTTTTTTTTTTTATTTTTTTATTTACAGGTACATTTTACGCCTACTAATTGTAGATGATGTGTGACGAGGGAGGGGTCCTGGTCAGAGCTTTAAAACTATTTTTTTTATTAAAATGTTAGAAACAGGTTTTAAAAGGACAAGTTCAGGTTTATCTAAACTAAAGATAACACGTTCCACCAGCCCCCTTCCCTCCAGCATCTCCAACTGTTGCATAATCAGGGCAAGGTCACCCAAGTTAGCTAATCTTACTGTGCCAAGCATTTACAGTTTATGCTGAATACTTTTTTTTTTTTTTTCCTTTAGAAAACAGAGAAGACAGAATTTTTGGGATTCTTCTACAAGCACTGCATGCATGTCCTCACTGCCCCCTTACTGGCCAACACTACAGAGGAAAAGCCCAGCAAAGGTTAGAGGTCACCTAGGAGAACACTTGGGGGTGGTTGTATTGTCACAATGAGGATCTCTGCCTTTTATCTCATATTTTACTATATGTCCATTGAGATCCTCAGCAGGTCAATAAACCTTGACCTCAATGTGGCTGAAAAGTAAAGTCGGTCATACATGGATCGCTATTTGACTGAACAAGGACCAGCTGAAATTTGATTCATCTCTGGGATGGCTGATTGTACTCAAGTCGATACATCGATCGTTTTGGGTACAACCAGCCTGTCGTATTTTTTTACATGCAATTGTCGTCAGCGGTTAGCACTTCTAGTGGTAATTGTGTTCTGCCAGCTTGGAAGGATCCCCACACTCTTCCACTGGCAGAACACAGTAGAACTGCGGGAGGCATTCCCCCCATCAATGTTGATTGTGTTTGATGGAGAAATCAAACTTTTTTTTTTCTTTCCTTCCACCTTTCCTATTCTGGCTGTATTGGGGCTTTAGCTGCTAGAATAAATTTTACTCCTTTTGTTTTTATAAAGATGATGTGTAGCCCCATTGTCCAACCTGTTTTCTCTGAAGCCCTTGCAAGACAGTAGCATGTGAATGAGGAATCCTAATCTTTAGAATGTCTGTAAGCTGAATTCCAGGCCTTACCTTCCCTTTTTCACAGTTGTCCCGGCTCCCCTCCTGTACTGAAATTGCTTACTATTTCTCTGCACACTGTAAACATCTCACAATGTGCATTAGAAGCTGCTGTCAAATAAAACCTGCCTCTTTTTTCATTAATTTTATTTCAGTGCTTTCAATCAAGGAGTCTCGGCATCACATGTGGTCATTTCCACACCTTCCTGCTTTCAAGATGCTATGTACAGTACCCTGTCAGCCCCTCCCACCAGCCATGATCTGTCTGCAGTGCATAGGAAAGCACAGAGACCCTAGGGCGGCCCTTCTCACTAGAATACATTTGATCAGGTGGCTGTAGACCTGCCCAGATCGCCTTTAGTGAACAGCCAATCACTGGCTATCAAAAAAATATCAAGCTCATAGATACGGCCATGAGCTTGTTATCACTTGAACAAAGGATGTTTTTGTTCTGTGGGCAGCAAATGGTTAAACTTTTATATAAATCTCCAAAGTACAGCGCAAGAAGTAAATACTAATAATTTGTTCCTACTGTGCAAAATTACCAAAAATACAATATTCCTCAAAATTTCCCATGTGCGCAACATCAACAATACATAAAATGTGAATAATCACTAGATTCATTACATACAGTACAAGTAATCAAAATGAAAATCAAATCTTATAAAACACCATGCACAATCTTCTTTATAAATGACGCCTTCTTTTTCTCATTTTACAAATGTATTACTTATTGCGCTGTACTTTGGAGGTTTATATATTTTATAAAGCGTGGGAACGCATGCCATTAGCAAGCTGCAACATAGCAATTTTATTATATATTCAGGTTTTTTTTCCATTTTTTTTTTTCACATTTTGTTTGAGCGCAGTAATCTTAAATATAAGTGAAAGAAAGAGGACCTCAAGTAGTTTTTCCCAAAATTTCTTTCAGGACAGCACCCGAGAGATAATGGCTCCTCCCATGACAGGAAACGCATAATCATCGAAAGCTTTAATAGGTGGCCTTTACCCATCTTCCTTCAGTTTTTTTGTGTTTCCTCCAGCGGGCAGGAACACATCGGGTGGAAGCTAGGATCTCTCAGGACGGTCCGGGGACACCAGAGGTTCTCTGCTAGGAGACTGTGATCCTCTCACGTGCCTCTAGCTGGATAGTTCTCATGGGATCTCTCGCCCTCTTCCGTGCTTGGAGAGCCTGTACTGCCTGTGAGTGTTGCCCTGTGTTTTTGGCATATGGGCGGTGTGTAGAGGCCCCCCTCTTGCCTCCCACACCGCAGGTGAAGGCTGAAGTGCCCGCCATTATTCTGATGGCGGGGGAGAGCTCTTGTCCACATCCTGAGCAGTGCACAGGAAGGGGTGGCTCTTCTGGGTCGGGGTGGGCTTCATCATAATCCGGCCACAAAGGGCAGGGGGAGAGAGTCACCTGGAGCCATTTTAACTTCTGGTTCTGGGTCTGCACAGTGGCGTTGTTTTATTCCAGGGACCGCTCCTTCATTCGGCCACATGACCGCAGTATGCTCTGCGGTGGAGGAAAGTGCAGAGGATAAGGGGGCAAGCCAAGCCACCTGCAAGGCCAAGGTAAGGGACTATTTACTGTGTGCCATTCTCCTATGGGTTATCACCCACCACCCTTAGAAGGAGCTCTCCCTGATGACAGCATAGCGACTAGATGGTTGGCACTTCTGACTAGCCGCAGGGGGCTCCACTAGGATTGGTCGTGGTGTTTGGGTCTTGCTTGGGCACAGGGAAGTAAGAGGTCCTTAGTGCAGCTGGGTGTTTTTAGATGTGTGCCTACTGTGCAGCAGTACTTCAATGTGGTTTTATTGTTTTTTTTTCCTCTGTTTGTCCAGGCTAAAAGCTCTGTTCAACCAGTAAAGAGAAGGTGGCCAGTTTGTAAAGAAAAGTTAAGCGAATACTGGACAAAGCTCCTTTGTGCGGATTGTATCACAGATTTAGTCAAGGAGTCGTCCGAATCCATTTGTGGTGATCTTGTTACAACCATTAAGGATGAGCTCCATGCCACTTTTCAGGCTTTTACGTCAAACCTGAGAGAAGAGCCAGGCCCCTCAGGGGAAGTTGGGGCCCTTCGGCAGACCCCAGGGTCTCAGGGGGTTTCTCTGAGCAGGAATGTCCCGACTTCCCAGGATACCTCCCAAAATTCAGTTTCACCCTCAGGGGAAAACGGATTCTGAAGAGAAGGAAAATTACTCTGGTGCCGCCCCCAAGTACAGAATGTCCCTTGAGGAGGTACGGGGTCTCCGTAAAGTAATCTACACTACCTTGGTCATAGAGGAGGAGGAGAAGCTCTCCCTGCCTGACTGTATGTATGCAGATCTAGGGGACTCCAAAAGCCGTGCTTTTCCCATTCATTCAGTAATCAGACATGATTAGGAAAGAATGGCTGGAGCTGGAGAAGAAGCCATTCTTTTCCCGGGCCCACAAAAGATTCTCTTTTGAGGAAAACCCTCACTCCTTCTTGAATAAAGTTCCAAAACTGGATTCCACCTTCTCACAGATTTAAAAGTCGACTAACCTCCCTTTTGAAGATATGAGCACAGTAAAGGAGCCTATGGATAAGAGGATGGACCTACTTCTTAAAAAAGCCTGACAATCAATCATGAACAATCTAAAACCAGCAATGGCAACAACATGTGTTGCTAGGAATCTAGAGCACTGGGTTAATCGGATGAAATCCTACATTACTGCGTATTCCCTTAAAAAAAGATTCTGGATTCCTTTGCAACCCTTTCTGCAGCAGTGGCATACGTTGCGGATGCTTCAGCAAAGTCAATACGCAACAAAGTCAATATGTCCGCTAGGTCCGCAGCATTAACAAAGTCTGCTAGGAGGGCCTTATGGTGAAAAACCTTGCCCAGAGATGCAGTATCAAAGAACAGGCAGGGGATTTGCTATCTGGATCAGGACTAAAATAGATTCTTGACCGCACAGCCAATAAAAAGATATGGTTTCCTGTCAAGAAAAAGAAGATGCAGGCTTTTTTTTTTTTTGTCCCCAGGAAGGGCAGCAGGAAGAAGAAACGTAGGGAAAAAAGGAAGCCATGGTGCTTCCAAAAACCCAAAGGTAGGACTGGAGTGCTCTTTAATTCTCCTGCGACTTCTGAAAAATCGTAGGGACTCCTTCCTCCCAGTCGGAAAAGGCTCCAGGAGTTTTCTTTTGCAGCAGAGTATTACTCCAAACCATTTTTTTTATTTATTTTTTTAAACATGCTCTCCCAGGGTTATGCAATCTAGTTCACGGAAGAAACGCTGAGAAGGTTTTTGGTGATGAGCGCTCCAGGTGATCTAAACAAGGCTCTAATTCAGGGACTGAGATCACAAAGAGTCGTCGTTCCTGTCCCTACAGGAGAGTTTTTCCAGGGCTTCTACTCACAGGTATTCCTCATTCAGAAACCCTCTGGAAAGTGCCGTCTCATCCTAAATCTCAAAGTGCTAAATCACTCAGTAGGGACCAGAAGATTTAGAATGGATTTGACTTGTACAGCTAAAAACCTTCTGGACAGAGCTTGGTTTTCATCCATTCTTCAGATGCAGCCCAAACCGTTTTAGCACTTTCGGTTGAGACAGGACCTGCTGATACAGGGCGAAGCTAAAACTTGCAGCCTGGCTTCTAAAGAATGGCTTTTGAGGAAATATGGATTTTCGGGTAGGTTGCTACCCTCCTATCCAGTAAAAGAGTGCTACCAGGGCAATTACCAAGATCCAGCTGGCCCTTAGAGGATATTTCCTCCCGCCCTTTAATTCCTGCAAAATGGAGCTGATAAAGGTTTGGCAGTCAGTACCCTTAAAGTCCAGGTTGCCACACTGAGATTTTTCCAAAAATACCCCATCTCATCAGAATCCTTAGTGATTATATTCTTCAAGGCCCTCACCCAATCCAGACCTGTAGTGATCAGAGGCTGCCCAAAGTGCGACTTATCTGTTCTACAGGCTCTGACCAGGATAAACCGAACCTATTGATTTAGCTTCCCTGAGACTGATTACATTAATAACTATTTTCTCTTATATTCACCGACCAACACAACTTCTCTCTGTAACTAAATGAGTTTGTTAGCCTGTCAGTAGGAGAACTAGGCAAAATTGTAACACAATACACAGAACTTTCAGTACCACCCCTGGGGGCAGAGGCCCTGTGCCAACAATCCTCCCTGCTGCCCCAGCAGACTCAGTTTTATTTTGCCTAGTGAAGGAGAATGACCTAGGAACCCTGCGGGCCCTTTGGTCAATTTTTGTTGATGCTTTTGCGCAAGATAAAAGATCCTGGGATCTTCTATCAACTGTCGGCTGGGTGACAGGCTGGTTAAGTTATTCTTGTAGTCGCCCCCCCCCAGTCCGACAATCGAGCGTGTGCAGGTCGCAGCTAAGGCTCGGCAGGCGACGACATACCTCAGCTCCAGAGGTGGACGGTGAGCTTCAATGCCACGGGGTATACATATGACCGGGCTACTGATGTCTAGATCACAGTATACCAGGCCAGCAGCCACCCTGTAACTGCGTAGGAGTGGGTCTGTTATGGAATGTCTCCCAGCTCTTCATGAATGGCAAGTACGGTTGAGCAGCTGGGCATTCCCTGGGAGGTCGATTCGGGGGCCACCTCACCTCCTTCTCTTCTCTCCCACGTCCCTATCTTCCCTCCTCCCCCCGGCTGCATATGCTGCGGGCGGTGTGTGTATGGGAATCGCTGGGTCTCTCACCTGTGGGGGGTTTGTGCGGCTAGCGATGCTCCTGGTCCCTGTGTGGGGGGTCCCAAAAGGTGTCTGTGGGGGTATTCTTGCTGGTTCAAGGCAGCGCCGTTTGATGATTTTTCCTATCACCGCAAGGCGCTGTCCAGCAGCCATTTTAACTGAGGGCAGAGCAGGTTCCCCTTGTGAGCCTCAGCGGCCACTTTTCTGGGTTTCTAGTTTCATTGGCAGCTATTTTGTTGAAGCCCGAGCGCTCTTTTCACTGCAGGTGCTCTTGTGACAGCATTACATGTGCTTTCACATGCTGTTTCCTGTGTCCACTGTGTATACAGGACGCTGGATGGCCATTTCCTGAACGCATGGGCAAGCTCTGCAGATTGTTTCACCGCTATTTTCTACAGCTGCTGCCGACAGTTTCCTCACTCTGCACTTGGGTAACCTCCTGGGGACTACAGGCACGGCTAGTGACCATCACAGAATGCCCCAGGTTGGTGAGTCTGGCGCTAGGAAACCCCCCCCCCCCCCCCCAGGTGGCAGCAGCAGGAGGGTGGGACCTTCACTGTCCTAAGTCCCCTTGCAGGTGGCAGACAGGGTAGGGTCAGCATGGCTTCAGAAACTGGTGTTTCTTCCCCTGAAATCCAGGCTATTACAACCGGGTCACCTGCGGCTAGCGCTGTGCCCATGGACACCCTGACGGCGGTCCTTAACTCATTTGTTGCTAAAATAGAGGCGGTGCGCAGAAGGAAAGGTGCGCGTAAAAGGCACCTGCCCCCCCGTCCTCTGGGGAGATCTCTGATGCAGACTCGGGCCCTGCTGTGGCTGGTGACCCCTGCTCTGACCTATCAGACGAGGCTGACCAGGACCATTCGGACAGCGAGGATGATTCCGGGTCCGGGCGTGACAAAGCGATTTGTTGGAGCACTTATCACAGCTGTGCGTGATACCCTGAAGATCCAGTAGCCAGCGGATCCCTCTGCAGATGTACCGGTCCGTTTGGGTCCCGCAAGCCAGCACATTCACCTAAGGTGTTCCCGTATTTGACTTATTTTGACAAGTTCATCTACAGGGAATGGGATCGGCCGCAAAGGACCTTTTTGGTCCCCAAAAACATAGCGGTACTTTACCCCTTTGAGGAAAGCCTTCTCAAGAAATGGTCGGCTCCTCCGGTCGTCGACCCCCCATTATCTAGGTTAAATAAAGTAACCACAATCCCGGTTGACGAGACTCCTGCATTCAAGGATCCCACAGATAGGAAGGCCGAGGCGGTGGCTCGTTCCTTGTTTACGGTTATGGGGTCAGCCGTGCAACCAGTACTGGTATCTGCACTGGTGTTGCAGACTCTGACTGAGTGGGCAAAACTTTTGCGCCGCGAATTGGGAGAGCAAAAGGCCTACCCTGTCTGCATGGAATTAGCAGACCAACTAGTACAAGGCCTCAAGTGCGTTTGTGACGTGGCCCTGCATACTCTCCCCCTGTTATCCAGGACTTCAGTGTCAGCTGTGGTGCTGAGGCGCTTGATTTGGCTAAAATGCTGGTCTGCTGACCAGGCATCCAAGAAAGCCCTGATGGATCTTCCCTTGCTTGGCGACCGGCTCTTTGGAGCTTCGTTGGATGACATTATTAAAAATGCTACGGGTGGTAAGAGTATACTACTCCCACAGGCCAGGAAGGCTAAGGAACCACGCCGCAGACAAAGGGCCTCTTTTTCCGCTCATAAGCTGCTTTTCTGTCCGCCCGGTGCTTCGACAAAACGCTCCCAGCCCAACAGGACGTCCAAGCCTGCGAACAAAAGTGCTACCGCATGAAGGTTTGCCGCCTATCGGGTGGGGGGTCGCCTTCGGGAGTTTGCAGCCCGGTGGACCTCCCGGTTATCCGACTAATGGGTCTGTGACCTGATTTCCACAGGCTACAAGATAGTTTCTCTCTTGGCCACCAAACAGACTCTTCCCCCTCCAGCATACCTGCGTCCCCGGTTCGCTGTGAGGGACTTGCTGAATCAGGGGGTGATTGTACCAGTTCCGCAATCAGAACGCTTCCAGGGGTTCTACTCAAACCTGTTTGTGGTTCCCAAGATGGAAGGGGTACGTCCAATCTTGGACTTAAAAGCCCTCAATCACTTTGTAAAAGTACAGAGGTTCAGAATGGAATCAGTTCGCTCAGTAGTCTCTGCACTCCATCAAGGGGACTCCCTGGCGTCCTTGGACATCCAGGATGCATACCTGAACATACCCATATGCCTTCGGCATCACATATTTCTGCGTTTGGCAGTCGGGGAAGCCCACTACCAGTTTGTGGCTCTTCCCTTTGACCCCCCCCCCCCCCCCGCGGGATTGCGATCGTAGGGTACCTAGACGATCTCCTCCTGAGAGCATCTTCCATCTCAGAATTAGAGGAGGATGTGGCAATCACCATGCAGACTCTGCGAGAATTTGGGTGGCTGTTGAACCTAAAGAATTCGGTGATTGTACCGACCCAGCGTCTTGAATACCTAGGTTTACTATTGGACTCCAGGGAAGCGAGGGTCTTTCTCCCCTCAGACAAATTGCAGACTCTCAGATCTGCGGTCAAGCTACTGATGAACCACAAGTGGTCGTCGCTCCCCTTTTGCATGCTGGGGCTCATAGTAGCCTCCTTCGAGTCCTGCAGAAGGAGATCATGACAAAATGGGACAAATCTCCGTTGTCCCTAGATCGGCAGATCCAGGTGAGCCAGCCAGTCAGGGACTCCCTGATCTGGTGGTTGAGGTCCCCAGTGATTCAGTCCGAAAAATCGTTCCTTCCTCTGAAATGGACGGTGATCACTAAGGATCCAAGTCTATCTGGCTGGGGTGGAGTGATGGGGATTCAGTCAGCTCAGGGCCTCTGATCGGCAACTTGGATTCTTCCGTCGACCAATCTGCTCGAATTGAGAGCAATCAGACTGTGTCTCCACACATAAATCGATGTTGCATCTGGGGCATCCGACCAGGATGCAGTCGGACAATGCCACGGCTGTGTCGTACATAAATCACCAAGGGGGAACAAGAAGCTCAGCCTCTGCTCGGAAGGTTGCTCACATACTTCGGTGGGCAGAGCGACACATTCCAGCCCTGTCAGCCATTTACATCCCGGGGGTGGAAAATTGGCAGGCGAACTCTGAGTCGACAGATGCTAGAGAATGTCGCATTTCATCTGGAGATATTCAGGCTGCTGAGCCTGAAGTGGGGCACACCAGATGTGGATCTATTGGCCTCCCATCTCAATCGGAAGGTGCCAAGATTTGTGTCCAGGACAAGAGATCCGTGGGCAGACGCATCAGACGCGCTGGTGGCTCCGTGGGATCAGTACCAGCTGATCTACGCCTTTCCTCCACTGAAACTGTTGCCACGTCTGCTTCGCAGAGTGGAAGCAGAGGGGATTCCAGTAATCCTAGTTGCCCCAGATTGGCCTCAGCGGCCCTGGTACGCAGACCTGGTGCATCTGGTGGCAGATGCTCCCTGGCGACTGCCGCTGCGAGAGGACCTCCTATCTCAACGTCCAATCTTTCACCCTGCTTTACCATCGCTGGCTTTAATTGGCATGGCTATTGAGAGCCAGGTGTGAGGAACCAGGGTCTGTCGGACTCGGTAATTCTAACTATGTTGATTCCAACTATCTTCACGGAAGATATACCATCGTACCTGGAAGGCCTACATCTCCATGTGTGAGGAGAAAGGAAGGCATCCGCGCTCCTTTTCTATATCCAGGATCCTGATATATGTTCAGCAAGAAGTAGACCAGAGGTTGGCGTTGAGGGACAAATTTCAGCCTTGGCTCTCTTTTTTCAGTGACCCCGGGCATCTTATTCATTATTAAGTACATTTGTTCGGGGGGTACGACATGTAGTCCCGGGGCATCCACCGTTACCTCCGTGGTATTTGAACCTGGTGTTGTTGGAGCTTCAAAGCCGCCGTTTGAGAATATAAGGGAGATTCCCTTATTGACCCTTTTGCAGAAGGTGGCTTTCCTAGTGGCCATAACATCGGCTAGGAGGGTTTTGGAATTGGTGGCCTTGTCCTGCAAGTCGCCTTATCTGGTCATCCACAGGGATAAGGTGGTGTTGCGTCCGCAACCGTCCTTTCTACCTAAGGTGGTCTCGGCCTTTCATATCAATGAGGACATTGTGTTGCCATCATTGTGTCCTAAGCCGAAGCACCCCAAAGAGGTAGCCCTTCACGCTCTCAATGTGGTTAGGACTCTAAAAGTGTATTTGTCTGCTACAGCTCCCTTTCGGAAGTCAGACTCGCTGTTTGTTTCGGTGGCTGGTCCAAAGAAGGGTATGGCGGTCTCGTCTGCCACCATTTCGAGGTGGATCAGACAGATTGTGGTACAAGCCTACGCCTTGAAGGGGCAGGTGACAGCCCACTCTACAAGGGCAATTCGAAAGTCTTGGGCCTTCCTACACCAAGCGTCGGTCGCTCAGGTGTGTAAGGCGGCGACCTGGTCGTTTTTCTATACGTTTACCAAGTTTTACAAGGTAGACATCAGTGCATCGGCTGATGCCTGTTTTGGCCGCAAAGTTTTGCAGGCGGCCCTATAGTTGCAATTGAGATTTTTTTCCTGGTTTTTCGATAACGCAGTACTGTTTATTAATGCACTGTTGCATTCCTTCCGTAAAAAGGTTGTGGTGTTGGGGATCTCTACGGTTGAGAATACCCGATTATATGGCAGTGTGTTTTTTCCGTACATTGCTGTTTTTTTGTGGGTTTAGTTTCACTAATTCCCACTTGCCATGGTGGATGACGTTTTTTTATGCTGTTTTTCCCTCCCCTCGTTTTGGCACTGCTTGGGGACATCCCATTTAGTTACAGAGAGGAGCTGTGTCAGTCGGTGAATATAAGAGAAAATAGGATTTTTTTTACTCACCGTAAAATCCTTTTTTCTCTGTAATTCACCGACCGACACAGCCCCCACCCCTCCTTTTCTCTACGTTTTTACTGCTTGTTGACGTACTGAGTCTGCTGGGGCAGCAGGGAGGGTTGTTCGCACAGGGCCCTCCCCCAGGGGCGGTACTGAAAGTTCTGTGTAGTGTTACAATTTTGCCTAGTTCTAATGGCAGTCTAACAAACCCATTTAGTTAGAGAGGAGCTGTGTCGGTCAGTGAATTACAGAGAAAAGGGTTTTACGGTGAGTACAAAAATCCTATTTTTTTTTTTTAGTGGCTATATCGGCAGCTCGCAGAATTGGTGCGCTTTCAAGCCTTGTCAATCGGGGAGCCATTTTTTTCCAGACAGAATTGTTTTGAAAACGGACCCTAATTTTTTTTTTTACCAAAGGTCGCTTCAGTCCAAAATCAAGTCCAAGAGATTATACTTCCTACATTTTGCTCTAATCCATCGGGGGAAGAAAGAAGAATTATTCCATACTTTGGATACTAAGAGAGCAGTCTTAAGTTTCCTCTAAACCACTAAGGACATTAGACGTTCAGACACATTATTTGTTTTATATGCTGGCAGTAAGAAAGGAAGACACGCTACCAGGAGAACCATTGCCAGATGGTTTAAAATGGCTATCACAGAAGCCTATTCCTTTTCAAGTCAAGAGAGTCCAGTTAGTATTCAGGTTCATTCTATGAGAGCTTCGGCAGAGAGTTAGGCAGAGAAAGCTGGTGCCACCCCAAACAGATCTGTAATGCAGCTACGTGGATGAGTCTGAGGACATTGGCCCGTCATTATAGGTTAAACCTCCTGATGGCAGAGGACCAGGCTTTTGGAAGGAAAGTCTTGCAGGCTCTTCTTGTCCTAATTGGGCAAGTCTTGATTATCCTCTCAGGTGCTGTCCTGAAAGACGTTTTGGGAAAATTCAAGTTAGACTTGCCTGTAACGTGTTTCCATTAGTCTTTCAGGACAGCAATAACCTGCCCTTTGTTTTGCTGTATACTGTAACTGTTTATATGTTTCAGTCGGGGCTGGATGTTCTCTACAAACAACTGAAGGAAGCTGGGCGGAGGCCTCCTATTAAAGCTTTGGATGATGAGGTGTTTCCTGTTGTGGGAGGAGCCATGATCTCTCGGGTGCTGTCCTGAAAGACTATTGGAAATAGTGGAAACAAGTTACCGTTAAGAGCCAGTTGACACAGGGCGACTTGGGATCCGACTTGAAGTCGCCCCAAGTCGCGCAACATGTCAAATTCGTTGTTAGTCAATGAGACCAGTCCGGCTTCAGAAAAGGTTCCTGTACTACTTCAATCTGACTTCTAGGCGACTTGTACCCATTGATTTCAATGGAAGTCGCTTCCAAAGTTGGAATCGTGTCTTGACTGAAGCAACTATGCAGTAAGAGAAAATTGTTTTCTCAGGCAAACCCCTCCCTCCCACAGAGCTGATTGTTGTTTGATTTGGAGGCGACTTGAAGTCACCTTGTAAGTTGCCCCAGGTCACACTGTGATGCGCGCTCAGATCGTGTCCAGGTCCAAGTCAGCAGCTACAAAAAGTGTAGCTCCTGACTTGTCCCAGGATCCAGTGATGTGGTCAATGTGGCTTTCAAACCGTCACTTCTCTCCCTGTCCTCTATCCAGAGTCAGCATTTCAACTGTGACAGCTTGCAGCTTCACAGACCAGTGCACACAGCACATGTTTGATTCATGCTGCAGGGAGGGGGAGAGGAGAACACCCCCCCCCCCCCCCCCCAAGAAAAGTTACATGGCAGGAGTGCTTAAAGCTGAGTTCCACCCAAAAATGGAACTTCGCTTTAAGGGAGGCGACCCCTTGGCATGTCTTTTTAATGGGGGTGGGGGGGGGGGCGGATAGGACCACTGATAGGTGATGGACACTGGCACTCCCCAAGGCAAGAAATGTACCCCCTATATAACCCCTCCCACTACTGGCACTCCTCAGTTTTTTTTTTTGCCAGTGTCTAAGGTGTTGGTCACGATTAAAGATGTGCTGTGCTCCACTGGAAGCTTCCCTGCTGGGCTAGCCATGCAGACCGGATCTGCTCTGATGTTCTTTCATGTGCTAAAGGAATGGTACCTGGGCCTCGTGTCCGAAGAAGCAAGGTTTTGCTTGTGAATGCTTCTCTTTTTAGAGAGCTGGACCTTGGGATCCAGTACTTTTTGGTAGTAAGGACATAAAGTTTTTACAGGCAGGGTGCTGCTGCAGGTCCAGCATTGTGGGTAACCTGAGGTTCCCCTGTTCCTGAAGGTTTCCTGAAGGTTTTGGAGCCCACCGTGAAGGGTGAAGATTGGGTTTATCTCAGATAACCCTGCTGCGAGGAAAAGTAAGGGATATTTTCTTAGGAATTTCTCCTTCTGTGTATAATGCTGTCATGCCTATGTGTCACCACTCAGGGCTGTATTGAGCACTCACCGCCTGATGCTGGAAACAAAGCAGAAGCCTTTTCATTTCTCCTCTCCTCCTACGGTAAAAAATGGTGGTCTCGTTTTCCTTCTGCGCCCCCAATGTTGGTTTTTCTCCCTTCAGGGGGGTTGATATGCCAAAAGCAGTTTCCTTTTCTTTTCTTTTTTAAAAGGGACAGACTGCACAGCCGCTCAGCAGAGGATTTACCCCCCCCCCCCCCCCCGCCCGCCATGTCTGCTTTTTCACAGGATGACTGAGCCCCCCGATTGCGGAGGAAAACCCTTTCCTTTGAAAGGAGGGGGGGCCAGGCTAACGGCATCAGACGCCGGCCTAACGTGGAGGAAGTTGTTAAAACACTGTGTGTGTAGCTGCTGCTGGCTGTGGAGGGACAGAGCAGGAGGATGGCTTGTTTCAGGTTGGTGACACAGGCATTTCCCTTTGACACATTGTACTTTACCAGGCTAGGTATTAGCAGCTTTTAGCGCTGCACTATAACCTAGCAGTGTACATTCTTTTGCTGGTAGTGCCTCTGCTCCTCTAAGGATTCTAAAGGGTCAGTGGTTTTACAATAAACTAAATCCATTTCCAAAAGAATGTCATCCTCCTCTGAGAGGGATGCGGCTGGTCAGATTGAGCCGTCAGGGGAAACTGTTGTTGCAGCTGCGCTAGACACTTCAGCCCCTGTATATATCACACAAGAGTTTATTTATTTATTTTTTCTACCATTTGTAATTTGGAAAGGAGATTGATGCTATGATATCTCTCCATAGTGGGGCCAAACATAGCAGATTCCTAACTAGTGCTCAGGAACCTCTTATTGAGGTGCAGGAGGCTGGGGATCAGGTAGATCTTCCCAAATATTTGGAAGATTTTTATCCTCTTCCGAGGATCCTAATATAGGAGTAGCATCACAAGACAGGTTGCTTGTGTACTCCCTTACTAAATTGGTTCATTCAACCTTTTTTGCTGCCTGCTTTTGAGGAAACCAGCTCTAATTTGGGTTCAATAGAACCTCCCCCATCTGGGGATGTTTTTCCTATTCATGCATGGCTAAAAAAAGCTTATGTATTCTGAATGGGAACATCTGGATAAACGGATAAATGTATATATTATGCTCCTGTGAAGAAATTCTCCACACTTTATCCTATGGATGAGGATTTCTATAAAAAAAATGGGGGGGTTCCAGCAATTGATGCTGCAGTCACCTCAGTGAGCAAGAGATCCAACAAATAAAAAATTGAAACTTCTTTCTAAAGGTCATATGTCTTTAGCAAGTTCAGTAGCGTAGCCAGTTCTTGCTGTAATCGGGGTATCCCAGTCCATTAAGGAACAGTTTGTGGAGATACTTAAAATTCTGCCTGATCAGCAGGCCCAGCAATGAGCTGATGTTTTAGACACACTGTTTCACAGTAGATGCTATGAAAGATTCATTTAAGCCTCACGGCTTATGCTTGGACTAGTGTATTCTCGCAGAGTTGTATGGCTGAAAAAAATTGTTCAGCCGAAGCACCCTGTAAAAAAGCTCCTAGCCAGGTTCCCTTTTTCATGGTGAACAGCTATTTGGAAGACGATCTGGATAAAATGCATCCAAGGGATCTCTTATGGGAAAAGCTCTCTTTTACCAGTAAATAAGAAGTTCAACTATTTTCTCCTTTAAGCATGCTGCCTCTCATGTGCCAGAGGTATCAGCCTCAAGGCAGTCTCGACGGGCTCAACCGTCAGGTTCAAGGATAAGACCCCAAGGGCAGGACACGCATCAGAAGAGATCTTGGGGCAGAAAGCCCACAAAGCAGAATGCTAAAGCCTCCTCCTGAAGGGGCACCCCTGTTCGCTTGGGTGGGTGGAAGGCTCCTGCATTTCTCAAAGATCTGGTAGCAACAAGTTTTCTCTAGGTTACAACTAGAGTTCCGAGAGTTTCCATCTCCTCCTCCTTTTTTTCTAAGGTCGAATGTTACCAAGGATCCAGAGAAAAAGAAGTCTCTTTCTGGCTTTGGATCATCTATTATCCCAGTCGGTGATATCAGACGTTCCCTTAGTGGAACGGGGCACAGGTTTTGATTCAAACCTTTCATGCTTCCAGAACCAAACGGAGATGTAAGACCCATTCTAGATCTAAAAGATCTGAAATCGGCACTTAAACATCCGATCCTTTCGCATGGAGTCAATCCGATTGGTTGTCTGTAACGAAACGTCCCTACGCTCTGCTTGAGTGCTTTCGTCATATACCACATCCTCCCAGTCTGAATATAGATATCAGATGCTCCCAAGCACAAAACAAAACGAGACTTGTTTCACTGCTAACATGTACTGATTTATTAGAATCAAAATGACAAGTATTTATAATACATTAGAAGAGGAGGCCCCCCCCCCTCCTGCTCATATTATTCTAACAATACAACTGTAGCCAGAAACTGATTTAACATGAGCTAATTATCTAAATCGACACTGTACTACTTCATTCATTTGCAGGGTTAATTAGCACAAAACGATAGGGGAAATACTCTTTAGAATCTGTGTCAAGCCAGACTAGACTCATTTACATTATACATGACAACAGACAGGTGGCTGGAGTTGATATACCATCTAACAGTGTGTCCCCCAATAGTATGATTCAGTCACTATTGCTAATATGACATATAGATATCCAGAGTCTATGTCTTGGCCTGACTCCAAAGTAACACCACCTCAGGGGTCCCCAGGCATACAGCTCACAAAGAGAACTGTTACCCCAAATGCCAAGGACCATAATCGCAAGGCAAGAGGCTGGCATTCAGTCCTTTCCAAAATCCTCTGTCCCGGATGAGTCTGTCAGTGTCCATCCTGCAAGGAGGGAATTGTTTTGGCTTCAATCGATGCATATCTCCATGTGCCAATATATCCCGCTCACCAGAAATTTCTGAGCTTTGAAATACAAAATCATAATTTTCAGTCATGGCCCTGCCCTTCGGTTTAGCCGCAGCACCACGGGTGTTCTGAAAAAGATTCTGGTACCTCCTTTAGCCAGATTAAGGGCTCAAGGAATAACGGTCCTAGCCTATTTAGGCGATCTACCTTTAATAGATCATTCAGTCTCAGGTCTAAACCAGAGTCTGATCACTGCTGTAAACTACCTGGAATGTCTGGGTTGGATACTCAACATAGAAACATCCTCCTTAAAACCATCAAGGAGATTACAGTACTTGGGGCTGGTCATAGATATCGTACAGAAGAAGGTATTCTTACCCCAGGCAAGAATCTGTTCCACTGCAGAACTAATTCAACTTATCAAAACAAAGAAAAATCCTTCCATTCGCCTGTGCATGAGATTGTTAGGGGAAATGGTGGCCTTCTTCAAGGCCGTCCCTTACGCGCAGCTTTCACTCAAGACTGCTTCAAAACGCCATTCTGTTGGTGTGGAATAAAGATTCAGGCCTTGGATTTTTCCGTTACGCTTGGCTCCCGACGTAAGTCGGAGCCTAAATTGGTGGTTTTTATCCAGCAAAAGGGAAAATCTTTTCTACCTGTATCCTGGAAAGTGTTAGATGCCAGCCTTCTAGGCTGGGGAGCAGCCCCGGAAGAAAATTCTATCCACGGAAGATGGTCCAGGTTCAGAGGACCATGGCTAGCAACTTTTTGGAAGATACGGGCAGTACGTCTGGCCCTAGAATCTTGGACGGTCAGACTATAGGACTGTCCTGTCAGGATTCAGTCCGACAAAGCCACAGCTTACATCAATCACTAGGGGAGCACGAGACGTAGTGCAGCCCAAAAAGAGGTGAATCATGTTCTAGCTTGGACAATATTTAAAGAGCCATATTTGATCATGCATAACGATGAGGTGGTTTTATGTCCTCATCCTCAATTCCTACCAAAAGTGGTAACGTTTTTATTTAAACCAAGATATTATTCTTGTTTTTCTCCCCAGAGCTTCAATCTAGGGAAGACAAGGCACTACATTCCCTTGATGTAGTAAGAGCGATCAGTCTACTCAAAGATGACCGCTCAGGTTCGCAAAACACATGTTTTGTTTGTACTGCCAGAGGGTCCAAAATGTGGACAGGCAGCGTCAAAATCTACTATTTTCCAAATGAATTGATTGTTCAAGTTTTGACTTAAAGAAGAAAATTATACCTTCTCATGTTAGCGCGCGCTCATCCAGGGCGATTAGTGCCTCTTGGGTGGTGCATCATCAGGCCTCTATGGCCACGACTTGGTCTTCAGTTCATAAGTTTATTAGATTTTATCAAATCGATATTAAAGGTCATGAGGATGTTGCCCTTGGGCGCAGTATACTGCAAGCTGCAGTATGAGTCATCTGGCCTCCTTTTTGCCCTACTTTTTTGTTGTCTCCCTCCCTTCAGTTGCCATTGCTATGGGACATCCCACATAGTAAGTACTATGGCTCTGTGTCCCCTGATATAAGAAAAGAAAACGGGATTTTTAAAACTGCTTACCTGTAAAATCCTTTTCTTTGATGTACATCAGGGGACACAGAGGTCCCTCCCTTCTTGGTATAAACTTGTATTGCTTGGCTACAAAACTGAGGACTCCCAGTAGTGGGAGGGGTTATATAAGGGAGAACACTTCTTGCCTTGCAGCGTCCCAGTGTCCATCACCTATCAGTGGCCCTATAACCCACATAGTAAGTACTATGGCTCTCTGTCCCCTGATGTACATCAAAGGATTTTACAGGTAAGCGATTATAAAAATCCTGTTTTTCTTTTGGCCCCTTTTGTACTGATGCATTGATCTGGTCCGCCTGTCATTTATTTTTTATTTATTTTTTTGTTTTGTTTTTTTGAGAGAACCCGTGTGGACCATCCATAGCTCTCTATGAAGCGATGAATGTCAGATATGGACACTCGCCAGCATGCAATCTGATCCACTAAAAACAGACTGATGAGAAACCGTTCCCCATCCATATGGCAGATTGGATGATGGATGGAAATGGACAGGCAGTCCATTTCCATCTGACCGCCTCATAGAGAAGAGCGGACAGCTACCTGTCATCTGCCTGCTTAGCAGGGATCAGCAGACAGATTCCTCTCTGAGCTGACGGCTCTTCTTGGCAGAGTCTACCCCGTCTAAAAGGGACTTTTGTCCTCATATCTTTGCAACAAATCTTTTCCCATTTCCAACAACTCCTGTAGTACGCTTGCAGTTACTAATAGCTTTCCATAAAGTCACATTCACTAAATATTATGTGTAGCCCTTAGGTCATATCAGGGGCCATACTTGATGCCCCCTATATTAAATGTGTTGACCATCACTCATGTGCAGCGTTCAGAAATATTTGGCAAATTAAGTTTTTTTTTTTTTTTTTTTTAAATACAGATTTTTATAATGTTTACTTCTGTAATGGTATTTCAGTGTTTGATCTGCAAGGTTTCACACATTCTGCTTTTTTCCTCAGATGACTTCCAGACGGCACAGCTGCTGGCGCTGATCTTGGAGCTGCTGACATTCTGTGTTGAACATCACACGTATCACATAAAGAATTACATAATCAACAAGGACATCCTGCGCAGAGTGTTGGTCCTCATGTCTTCTGCACATTCTTTTCTGGCCCTGTGTGAGTTTTAGACATTTGTGTCGGTATTGCCGACACCATTTTTTTTTTTTTCCTTGTCAAAACCTAGAAACATTCTGACTGAGAATATTTTTACTGGCAACCAAAAAACATTGAGAACCGAGCGATCAAACCCCACAGATTGCTCAGTTCTCACAGCTCTACCCCCGTGCTCACTGGAGTGCTGGGCTGTGCAGGGGGCAGGAGCAGCGGTTCGGTGAGAGTATGAGCCGGGTGCTGCTCCATTGTCTCAATCTTTCCTGAGCCTGGACCTTCTCTGTAAAGTCATCAGACAGCGGACTTCAGCACGCAGTCTGAAAATCGGTCACAGGAGTGCAGAACGAACTGCACTCCTGTGATCCATAGTAGTTCAGCCAGATGAGTGTTCCCTGTACTTATCCTTTAACAAAATCGGACACTTGGATGGCTGGGTATTACTAGTTCTGAAATAAAACTTTTTGGATTGTTTCACAAAAAGTGGAAGCGTTGATTGTTCCTGCACGGGAGCCTCTTTCCTCTTTGGCTTAGTCCCCGCTGCTGTCAGTCACAGCGAGTGAGCCAATGAGGAGAGAGAGGAGGCAGGTCCAAGCCACGGTGCTGTCTGTGACTGGACATGCAGAGCCCCGGCTCTGGAACCAGCCTGCTTGGGTTCCCCCCCCCCCCCCCCACTGCAAGCTTCTTGCTCTGGGAACGCTCGACAGGAGGGGAGGAGGAAGCCAAGAAGGGGAGGATCAGGGCTACTCTATGCAAAACTGTTACCCAGAGCAGGTAAATATGACATGTTTGTTATTTAGAAGAGAAAAAAAAACGAAAGCCTTTGATATCACTTTAAGTTTTGATTACAAAGCACACGTTCACACCATGCCTTCTGATGTTCCGACAGGTGCGCTGCGGTTTATGCGGAAGATTGTTGGTCTAAAGGATGAATTCTACAACCGATACATAGTGAAAAGTTTCCTGTTTGAACCTGTAGTGAAAACATTTCTCAATAACGGAGCACGTTATAATCTCCTGAACTCCGCCATTATTGAGATCTTTGAATATGTTCGCGTGGTGAGTGTCACATGTTTTCAGTTTGTTTTTCAGTGATGGAGCATCTATCAGCACATGTGCTCTGCAGCACAGCTTGGTTGGCTTTTTAGAGGGATTATAAACCTTTTTTTTACCTTATTGCATTCCTTGCATTGAGGTACAATAATATTTAAGTATGTTTACCCACTTGACCTCTGGGAGATTTACCCCCCTTCATAACCAGGCCATTTTTCTCAATTCGGCACTGCGTTAATTTAACTGACAATTGCACGGTCGTGCGTCATGTACCCCCCCAAATAGCTTTCTTCTGGTGGTATTGATCGCCACTGCATGTCTATAATTTTTTATTTTTTTGCTATATACAAAAAAGACTGACCATTTTGAAAAAAAAATATATATTTTTTTTATTTTCTATTATAAAACATATCCAATGAAAGAATTGGGAAAAAAAAGTCCTTTATCAATTTAGGCCAATATGTATTCTGCTACATATTTTTGGTAATAAAAATCCCAATAAGCATATATTGATTGGTTTGCGCAAAAGTTATTGCGTCTACAAATTATGGGATTTTTTTTTCTAGTATTGGTGACGATTAGCGACTTATAGTGGGACTACGATATTGCGATGGACATTTTGACAGAAACTGACCCTTTTTGGGGACCAGTGACACAAATACAGTGATCAGTGCTAAAAAATAATTTGCACTGTAATAATGGCACTGTCTGGGAAGGGGGTTAACATCAGCTGAGATCAAAGGTTTTCACTGCCTAGCCTGTGCTTTTCTAAAATGTGGAAGGTGCTTTTAATAGGGAAAGACATGAATCCTAGTCCCTGCTTTGCGGGAACATGTGCCTCCTGTCAATACGGAAATCTGGCTTGTTTACGTAGGCAGACTGTTGTTCTGTCTCTCTGCTCGATCATCAGCAGGTGCCGGCTGACATCGAGACCGCAGTACCGGCCGCTGGGCTCACGCTGTGTCTTATCACAGCGGAAGTGAGCTGCCTGCAGTGTGCATGTGCGCGCACCCCCTACCTGGAAGAGTCAGATCACGTATATGTATGTGGTCCGGCGCACAGGTGCTGCCCTGTAGCAGTAAAACTGCTATAGGGTGCACCTGCAGTAGTTAACTCTGTGACATCTGTCAAAGAGGACATTTTTTCTAACATCCTGCTCTGGTGAGCACCGTAAATTTTAGATGTCTAATTCGGTCACAGTGGCAATGATTACTAGGACAAAAATAGGGTAAGGGCAGTGGTTCTCAACTCCTGTCCTCAGGACCCATTAACAGGCCAGGTTAGTAAGAGAACTGTAATATATCACAGGTGATATTATCTGCTCCTCTGTGATTTGCAGTATTGTAGTCTGCATCTCCCCAAGGTAATACATAAAACCTGGCCTGTTAGTGGGTCCTGAGGACTGGATTTGAGAGCCACTGGCATAGGTCAACAAGAACTGGACAGAAGTTCTAACCCTTCTCCTACATTTTTAAAAAGATACACTTTAATTGCTTCAATACCAGGCACTTTCACCCCCTTCCAGGCCAGTTTTCGGCTTTCAGCACTGACATACTTTGAATGACCATTGCACGTTCCTGCAATGCTGTCCCTATAAGAAACTTTTATCATTTTTTTTCCCCCCACACAAATGGCTTTCTTTTGGTGGTATTTGATCACCACCGGGTTTTTTATTTTTTTGCAAAAAAAAACGAAAAAAGACCGAAAAATTTGTTTTGTCTTTGTTTCTGTCAGTACATTTTGTAAGTAATTTTTCTCCTTCACTGATGGGGCGGCACTAATAAAGTGCACTGTTGGGCACTAATAAACGGCACTGAAAGGCAGCACTGATGGGCACTGCTGGGACTGCACTGATGATCAGTGCCCTGTTTACCTGTACAGGTCTCCCCTTTGAGGAGATGCCACTGAACAGCTCTCCTCTCACTGACAGTGTGAGGAGAGACGATAAACTGCATTTCTTTGTTTACATGTGATCAGCTGTGATTGGACCCAACCAATTACATGGGTAAAGAGCCACGTCATCGGCTCAGTCCCAGAACAAGAGGACATTTTACTATACGGTGGGCGGGAGGTGGTTAATTGATACAAAACATATAAAGTGAGGGTAGTGCTGCGCTATGAACCTAAATACTGTGTGTAATAAAGTGCAAAGGTGTTCAATGAAAGATATGGTTGAAAGAGGCAATGTTCAAAGGTCAATATACATCCAGTCCTAGGCAGTATGAAAACATGTTGCATGCCCTTCCATTTCTTTGGATAAAACAAGTGTATCAGACAATAAAAGTTTATCAAACACTTAAATGATTCTTCATAGAACAGTGATAGGAAATATATCCATATGGCGTGCACATGAAGTGAAAAAACGGTGCTCAAAAAGAAGGTGCACTACTTTTGCAATACATTTTGAAGGAATAGATAAAATCCTAAAAGGTATATAAAAGCATACAAAAAAAAAAGTTTGCTCCATATAGGTATATGCTGCAAATGTTCTTATAGGTGAAAGCAAAAAAGATAAATGTCCATATAAGGCGCAAAGTAGATAAGTGGATGTATATTAGCAGTGTCAGCATAAAATTACAAAGTGCTGGTGACAATCCTCTGGCATAAAGTGCTGATGATGGGTGACTTCCTGGTATCTGTGCAGATTGATGTATAGATGTACCCTTGCCTTACCACTGTAAGGTAACAGCATGTGGGTTTATTTCAATGTGTTTTTTGGCAACCTCCCAGTATGGCGTTTCCGGCTCCACTGGTGTGTCTCTCTAGTCCGGAATCAGAGTCCCCCTAGTGTCCACATCCAATGAACCTCGCAATGGGGCATGAGGGAATAAGAAGTATCAAACAGGAATATAACGAGCTGTGAGCTTGCCTACTTCACTTCCGGTGCCTCGTGTTCCCGCACGTGTTCATCGCTGTCACATGACTTCATCAGGGGATTGACACAAAACATAATTTGATTTTTTTTTTTTGCCCGTTTTTAGCTTTACATGTCCTGCTAATCCAACCCCATAAAATTGTACTGCCGGGACCTTTCTTCAGTGATTTGATTAAAGACTTCTTCTTTACAGGAGGATATTAAGTCGTTAACGGCTCATGTCATTGAAAATTACTGGAAAGCTTTGGAAGATGTTGATTATGTACAGACGTTTAAAGGACTCAAACTGAGATATGACCAGCAGCGAGAGAGACAGGACAACCCCAAGCTTGACAGGTTTGTCACCACCCAGAATCCATCTATCAATGTTATTGATAACATAAAATGTTTGTCTGTTTGACAGCTGTGTATACAAATCCAACACGTGTTCAGCTGATATTTTGGCCTGCGACTTTCTGATCTTATTGCAACATCTATGCATGTTGCAGCACAATATTCTGTTGCCGTGGCACCAGAGACCAGGTTGACCCTGGCTTGGCAGATCCAGGATTCAGGGAAGTCCGTCCTTTCTGTTTTTTTGAAAGATCCTCACAGAGGAGCATAGCCTGTTGGCTAAGGAGGATTCCTGCCAGCTCTGATGGTGCTTAATTGCAGGAGGAGTCTCTTTTCCCCAATCATTATCCTGAAATTTTGGGTAGCTTCTGTGTCTATGCAGCTTTGGATTTTGTTACTTTGAGGGTCATCCAATCCAGATTCAGTTGGACAACATCATGGCAGTAGCGCACATCAACCATCAGAGGGAAACCAGAAACCTCGCCTTGGCAAGAGAGGTAGAATGGATCCTGGTCATGGGAAGAACCTCACATTCTAGCCTTGTCTGCTGTTTAAATTCCAGATGTAGACAATTGCCAGGCAGATTTCCTCAGCCAACAATGTCTGGACCCGGGGGAATTGTCCCTACATCGGGAGGCGTTTTGTAAGTTAAATGTAAGTCCCACGTGTGTTTAGCTGATGATTCAGCCAGCGACTTGCTGATCATTTTGTGTAATAATGCAACATCCTTCCATGTTACTGTACACACAGAGCAGTTAAAGTGTTACTAAACACAGGAGCCTGCATTCACTATAATCTCTCCCAGTACACAAAACATGGAAATGCAATCATATTGGTAAATGGAAACTGCTAAATACCTTTTCTCATCAGCAGTATTTAGCAGTCTTGTGACTTCTATCAGTGTCTGGTTATAGCTTGGAGGAGTTTTCATACTGCACTGAGCTGTCTTATGAGGATCCAGGACCCCTGACCCTCTGGATGGTGCTGATTGGCTCTGTACTGATCAAATGCACTCTCCCAAGAAAAAGAAAAAAAACTCTAGCAATACACACCAAACTGAGCATGTGCAACCTGACTCCAAAGTCTCTGTACTATCAGGACCTGTTCTGGAGTCAGTGGAAGGAGGAGAGGATCAGATGGCCAGATAAAACAGCCTTTTTACACAATGCTGAGGGTTAACCCCTTAGGATCCACAGTGAGTATAACCAGCATGCTTTACTCCGTATACAGACTGATTTTCCTGTTGTGGGTTTAATAACACTTTAATATTCTTGTATTTTACTGTGCACATAGAGCAGTTTTTAACCTTGCAAACATTCTACATGTTCGCATGGTTGCATCGACTCTGTGATGACTGTCATTGATCTGCATTTTGACCTTATATTGTGGGAATGAGGAAAGGTGGGGGGCAGAGAGCCCAAGGAAAAGCATCAGATAAAAGGAATAGAATAGAAAAAGAGGATTGAAGGAAGAGAGGAAATACAACCAGCTGGTAGGGCACCCTAGATCATCGAGCTGCACATGATTACAACCTCAAAATTCAGTTACAAGAAGCTTTGCAATTTGGGGAGGAAGCTGCAAAATTAATCTGTGCACACCAAGATTTCTAAAATTTCTGATCACGTTCCTGTATAGTGGTGATCATCTCCTCCTTTCTCTTGATGTAGATAAGCTCCGCCACCCATTCCCTAATAGTGGGAGGGGCGGGGGGGGGGGGGGGGGTTCCAGTGCCTAGGGATCATCGCTTGGGCAGTTATAAGCAAAAACTGAAGAATTGATTTCTTAACCACTTGCCTGCTGGGCACATTTACCCCCTTCCCGCCCAGGCCAATTTTCAGCTTTCAGAGCTGTCGCACTTTGACAATTGCGCGGTCATGCAACGCTGTATCCATGTGAAATTTTTATCATTTTTTTTTCACACATAGTTTTTTCTTTTTTGTGGTAGTTTAATCACTACTGACTTTTTTTTGCTAAGCAAACATTTTGCCAAAACAATTATTTTTCTTTTTCTGTTTATAAAAATTTGCAAATAAGTAATTTTTTCTCTTTCGCTGATGAGGTAGCACTGCAGGGCACTGACAGGTGGGACGGATGGGGCAGCTTGTCGCACGGATAAACAGGACACTGATAATCAGTGCAGATGTCCCCTGTCACACTTGCCAGTTACCGGCTCTCCCCACACTGTTGACAGCGCATGAGGAAAAGAATGCCGATAACTGCCAAGCTTTGGATACATGTGACCAGCTGTGATTGGACTCAGCTTATCACATGGTAAAGGGCTACTGTGGTTGGGCCTTTACCCCGATCTGTGATTAGCTGTGCCCGAAGGACGCATCAATCTCAGAGCGTGCCAGGTCCCAGAACTGGACGACCGCACTGCAGCTGTCATTCTGCTATAGCGTGGTCAAGAAGTGGTTCATTTTTATAATAGATCAAGGAAATAGAGAAAGAAAAGGCGACCTCCTGGAGTTTCTGGGCAGGCTCTGCCTGTGATATGCTTGCAGAGCTGAAAAATGGAGTTCTGAAAGGCCCTAATTAGGGAGCAGTTTCACCACAAATGAAGGAGACAAGTTCTCTGCATCAGCAGCACCGGTCTGAGTATGAAAGTTTGCGTTTTTCTTTTCCATTCATTTTTATTGAAATTTCATCACGTGTACATCCAAAAGTGTATTAACATTACATAAACACCTATCGTTTGCGGGAGAAGGTCATAAGCCTCTTTCAACTGCCACATCAAAATTGAGGGTTGCATTTTGTGTGGAAGAATCAGATTCCTGTACCACCTCGTCAAGAGTTGCGCTTTTGGGCTTAGAGAATATGATATACTGTTTTTTAAATGTAAAGAGGAAAGATTTTACCCAACCCTTCTCCGATATGGCACGATCTAGATCACTCTCCCTGTCCCGGAGATCATATGGGCAACTCGCGTAGGCTGCTCCTAAAAATAACCTTATACCATTTTGAGAATGTAGGCAACCATTCGGAGTCCAATAGGAATAAAAACTCAAATGGTTTGAGGTCCCTCCATAGTTCAACACCCCCCCCCCCCCCCCCCCCCCAGGTAGAGAGATTGGACCGGAAGTGCCTGACGAGGAGTATCGGGAGGGACCAACGCACTCAGTCTTTACTCCTGAAGGGCTTAACACCTTTTTGAACAGGACAGTGAAGCGGGACCTTCAAACAGAGGAAGTAGTGACAGTTCATTCCTGGGGGAAACTCCAGATTTCCCAGGATCAGGTAGAATGGGCCTACGTGAGAAGATATCTGCCATACTTTTGGACAGTAGAGTCCCTCACTCTTAGCCCTTGTACACACGATCAGAGATTCCGATGGAATGTGTCCGATCGGAGCGTTTTGTCAGATATTCCGACTGTGTGTGGTCTGCATCGGACTGTTTCCGTCGGACCAAATTTTCTAACTTGCCGGAAATATTTTTCGACAAAATGCTCCGATCGGACATACTCCGATCATGTGTAAAGAAATCCGATCGGACAAAGTGCCACGCATGCTCAGATCAAATTCCTACACCAAAGCTATTGGCTACTAGCCTGAACGTAGTCCCGTCGTAACGAAATAACGTCATCACGTTCTGAACGATCGGAATTTCCGACAACTTCGTCTGACCGTGTGTATACAACAGTTTCGGAATTTCGGATTTGGTTGTCGGAATTTCCGACCGTGTGTACAAGGGCAAAGAAGCGCTGTCACTAACAGGAGTAACTGTGAGCTCGTTGGACCCCTTTTATATTAGTGAGAAAAGAGAGGTGAAAGTATTCTCCAGCCCTCTCCAAGGGTGACGACGCTATTCCTTTGTAAATAAATACAGGGAGTGCGCTTTTCCACCCCATTTCAGTAGGTGTGTTACTGGAAGGATCACCAGGTGACAAAGAAAAAAAATGCAGCCACATCATCTGAGGACTGGTTTATTTGCACCATGTAAATTTTTCTTTTTTTATTGCATTTTATTTGCATAAATTTATCAGACAATATATTTTTCTGATTATTTATGTTCTGTTCTAATCTAATGTGCATATAAATTCTAGATGTATTGCTTTCTGTACTCTTTAGGGCAGTGGTCATCAAATCCTGTCCTCAGGACCCACTAACAGGCCAGGTTTAATATATTACCTTGGGGGAGATGCAGACTAGAATACTGTAATCACTGAGCAGCAAATTATATCACCTGTGATGTATTTGTTATCTTGCAAACCTGGCCTGTTAGAGCCTGTTCACACAGGGGCAACTTGGGATCCGACTTCAGGTCGCCCCAAGTCGCACTGTTGAGAAAATCATTGTTAATGGAGCCGTCTTAATGTACACTACAGCTGTCGCTCCGACTTAAAAAAAAAAAGGTTCCTGTACTAGTTCAATTTGACTTCTAGGCGACTTGTACCAATTGTTTTCAATGGAAGTTGCCTCCAAGTCGGACCTCCATCTATATTGAAGTGACAGTCGCCTCTCAGAATAATCAGCTCTCGAGGGGGAACTCCACGCCAAATTTTAAATAAAAAAACGGCATGGGTTCCCCCTCCAGGAGCATACCAGGCCCTTAGGTCTTGTATGGGTTTTAAGGGGAACCCCATTACATCGAAAAAAACGGCGTGGGGGTCCCCCCAAAAATCCATACAGACCCTTATCCGAGCATGCAGCCCGGCCGGTCAGGAAAGGGGGTGGGGAGGAGCGAGCGCCCCCTCCTGAACCGTACCAGGCCACATGCCCCCCCACCCCCACCCCAAAGCTCATTGTCCCCATGTTGATAAGGGCCTCTTCCCGACAACCCCGCCCGTTGGTTGTCGGGGTCTGTGGGCAGGGCCTTATCGGCATCCGGGAGCCCCCTTTAATAAGGGGTCCCCCAGATCCCCCCCCCCACCCTATGTGAATGACCTGGGGTAAAAGTATCAATTAAAAAAGCACAACACAGGTTTTTAAAGTAATTTATAAATCGACTTCGGGGGTCGTCTTCCGACTTCGGGGGTTCGGGGGTCGTCTTCCGACTTCGGGGGTTCGGGGGTCGTCTTCCGACTTCTCTGCTCTGTTCGACCTCTTCTCCCGCTCTCCGGTTCTTCTGTGGGCTCCTCCGCTATCTTCTTGCAGCTCTTTTACTAGCAGAGGAGCCCGGTCTTCTCCGTCCTTCTTCTCTTTCTTCTTCCGATATTGACGCAACGCTCTCTTCCGCTGTAATGGCTCATGTGACATTCACGGCGACTTTTATATAGGTATGGGACGTAGTCACCGGGTGATGTCACACAGTGACCCCGCCCTTTATGACGTCACAGTCCCAGCATGCCCCGGGACTTGCCGTCATAAGGGGCGGGGTTACCGTGTGACCTCACCGTGACCACGCCCCATACCTAATATAAGTTGCAGTGCACGTCGCACAAGCTATTACAGCGGAAGAGAGCGTTGTGTCAACATCGAAAGGAGGACGGAGAAGACGGGGCTCCTCCGCTACTAAAAGAGCTGCAAGAAGATAGCAGATTCCAATAAGCCCCCTGCCCACAGACCCCGACAACCAACTGCCAGGGTTGTCGGAAAGAGGTCCTTGTCCTCCTCCACATGGGGACAAGGTGCTTTGGGGTGGGGAGGCTGCAGAGCGCCCCCCCCCCCCCTTCCCAAAGTGCCCACCCCCCATGTTGAGGGCATGCGGTCTGGTATGGTTCAGGAGGGTGCTGGGCGCTTGCTCATCCTCGCCCCCTTTCCTGACCGGCCGGGCTGCGTGGTCAGATAAGAGTATGGATTTTGGGGGAACCCCCACTCCTAAGGGCCTGGTATGCACCTGGAGGGGGAACCCATGCCGGGTTTTTGTTTAAAATCTGGCATGGAGTTCCCCCTCGAGAGCTGATTATTCTCAGATTGGCCAAAGTCGCCTGGCCTGGGGCAACTTAGTCGTGTTGAAGTTGCTCCAAGTTACATAGTAAGGTTGAATAAAGACACCAGTCCATCCAGTTCAACCTGAGAGAGTGTCTACAATTGTCCCTATCCCTGTACATTGCACACTCACATCAGTCCCTACCCTCAAGGATCCAACAATCCAAGGTCCCCATTCATATACTAGGGCCAATTTGGGACAGAAGCCAATTAACCTACCTGCATGTCTTTGGAGTGTGGGGGGTAACCGGAGTACCCGGAGGAAACCCGCGCAGGCACAGGGAGAACATGCAAACTCCAGGCCGGTAGTGTCGTGGTTGGGATTCAAACCAGCGACCCTTTTTCCTGCTAGGTGAGAGTGCTAACCACTACACCACTGTGGCGCTGTTATTCATACTCAAGTCGTGTCCAAGTTGCCTCCAAAAGTCGCGCTGGAAGTCATGTTGCCCCTGTGTGAATGGACTCTTAGTGGGCCCCGAGGACAGGGTTGATGACCACTGTTTTAAGGTGTGGCACATTTGTTGGCCTTGTCTGTCTGAATTGCTTCATCCACTTTCTCCACCCACAGCATGCGATCTATCCTCCGGAATCATCGGTACCGGCGGGATGCACGCTCCTTAGAGGATGAGGAAGAGATGTGGTTTAACACGGACGATGACGACCTGGAGGACGGAGATCCAATCGTGCTTCCTTCCGACAAAATAAAGAACAGCGAGGATCTAATGGATCCTATCAGCAAGTTCATGGAAAGAAAGAAGTGTGAGTGTTATCTGATTATGCTTTGAGGAACTTGGCTATGTGTATTTTTAGTTTATAAGAAGAGGAAGTGATTAAAGCTGAATTCCAGGATGAGAATATATTGTCTTGAGTGCATTCCTCATATGTATTCTTCTTGAATCTCTGTGAGCTTTGTGTATTTCTTCCAGATCTGTGCAGTAATCCAGTGTGAGACTTCCTGTAATAAAGACCGCTCACTGTTGCTCTCTACTTGTGTAGGGGGACTGGTCTTGTCGCCACCCCCTCGTTTGCAATTTTTTCTTGCACCCTGCATACTGCTCCTATAACACGGGCACCTTTTTAGGAAAGGATTTTTAGGTTTCAGATGGGGTTTGGTATGCAGCAAATTTTACGGTCTTGAACTCTTCAGGTAGAAGCTGCCTATCTGACTGCTGAGTGGAATTTGGGGTGTTGAGGTTATTTGTGTTAACGCTGCCTAGGGATGAGCTTCACTAACTATCACTTTCATAAGATTTGCATTTAGCTCTGTGACATCCTGTACAAAGCTTTGGACCTCTGTGAAAGTAATTATTTTGTTTACACAGTGCATAACTATATTTAAGGGAAATGAGGGGTGTTAAGAATTGGTGGTTAGTACATGAACCCCCGATATGTTCTATTAAAACATGGATCCCGATATGTTCTGATTTCCAGTGAAGGAGAGCGAAGAGAAGGAGGTTCTTCTGAAAACCAGCCTCACTGGCCGACAGAGTCCAAGTTTTAAACTTTCCTTTTCTGGAGGGACAAAGACAACCCTCACCAGCCAATCAACAGCAAGCAGTTTACCGGGATCCCCCACCTCGCCTGGATCTCCCGGCTCACCCGGTTCTCCAGGGTCCGTTTCCAAAAGCACACCTCAGACGGCAGCTATTACTACAAAGGTAAATATGACTGTAGCATGGCATGTCACTGATGTTTTCTCCCTGTGTAAACACACAAACCACTTTTTTTTTTTTTTTTTTTCTTTTTTTAAGGTGAGGAAATGCAGCTTCAGTGCAGCTTGCACTGATCAGTGGCTGCAGCTGGCTGATCAAGACATTTTTTACAACAAGCCTGTTGGACAAAAGTTGATCAGCAACAGTTAACAATCGATTTCTATCGAGCAGGCATGGACACACATAAATTAACAATTGTTTGGTCCCTGCTGAACCAGACAAACTTTGATCCATGTATGGCCAGCTTTCTAAACTGTTAATTCTGGACTGAGTTTCTATCTCATCTCTGTGCTTCCCTACTTTCTCCATTGCTCCTGCAGTGCATTTGCAAGTAGTTGCTGCTTCACATGATGCAGTGAGATTCCTCCTCCCATGGATGCACAGGGCTGGTCAACCAGTTGTCGGGCTATAAACAGGGGAGGAGGGTGCTTCCAAACCTGTTATCTCTAACACAGAGCTTACACAGGATTTTACTGCCTGAGTAAAAGCACTGTAGCAGAGCAATAGGGAAGGCAAGTAAAAGCTATGCCCTTTTCCTGCCAGTCTCTTGAGCCTCCCTATTGGTCAGTGAAGCTGCTCATCACATTATATAAGCTTAAATTTTCAGAGGGAAAGTTGAGATTTGCATTATTGTAGTGCAAGATGAGATGCTAATACAGGGCTCGACAAAACCCGGGCGCCAGGTCGCATTTGCGACTAGAAATAGCGGCCTGGCGCTTGGGGCATCACAGCTGGGGGTATCCTGTCACCGCGGACCCCCCGGCGGCCGGTAATTGAGCCACTGGCTTTGAGGCCTTCTACGATCCTATGGTTCCTTCTGGAATCTGGCGCCCTCTTGTGGTGGCCGTTGGAATTACAACCAGCAATGCTAATAGGCTGGCAGGCAGGGGAAGCTCCATCTCCTTCCCTTTACTCAGAACCCCCTAAACATTATATATATATATATATATATATATATATATATATATATATATATATATATATATATATATATATATATATATATATTATTCTAACACCCTAGAGAATAAAATGGTGGTCATTGCAATACTGTCTGTCACACTGTATTTGCACAGCGGACTTACAAGCGCACTTTTTTGGGGAAAATGTATTTAATAACAAAAAAAATAAGAACAGTAAAGTTAGCCCAATTTTTTTTTATATTGTGAAAGATAATGTTACGTCGAGTAAATCGATACCCAACATGACATACTTCAAAATTGCGCCCGCTCATGGAATGGGGACAAACTTTTACCCTTAAAAATCTCCATAGGCGACGTTTAAAAAATTCTACAGGTTGCACGTTTTAAGTTACAGAGGAGGTCTGGGGCTAGAATACTTGCTCTCACTCTACCGATCGCAGCGATACCTCACATGTGTGGTTTGAACACCGCTTTCATATATGCGTTCGCTTCTGCACGCAAGCTTGGCGGGACAGGGCGCGTTTAAAATAATTTTTTTTTTTTCTGATTTTAACTTTTATTTTTATTTTTTTCAATGTTCTTTTAAAAAAAAAAAAAAAAAAAGTGTGTCACTTTTATTCCTATTACAAGGAATGTAAAAATCCCTTGTAATAGAAAAAAGCATGGCAGGTCCTCTTTATATATGAGATCTGGGATCAGAGAGACCTCACATCTCTTATTTACACTAAAATGCAATTTGAAAAAAATTTGTCATTTGAAAAAAATTAAAAAATAAAATGTCCCTCTAAGAGCTATGGGCAATGACTTGGAGACAGGGGAGGGGCTGGGGGCTATCTTCCCCTCACTCGTCTCCATGTCAGGCCAGGGACAGGTCCAGATAGCCGTCGCGGACCTGGCTCCTAACTTTTTTAGCTGGCTCCTAGATTCCAAGCAAATTTGTCAACCCCTGCGCTAATATTTGTATATATTCTTACATTTCACCTAAAGCCCAGCTCCAAGCAGCTAAAGCAATTAGCTGTTATATTGAGGCTGTGCCCGCACTGCAAGGGTTAGCAGCTCATTTTCTCCAGGGTAGAGGAGAAACGGTGATCCTCTGCCCCCCTGACAGATGACATCCCCCATGCTCTGGTGGTCTGCTCCTTTGCATCATTGCGTTCTTTGCAGGGCTATGCACCCTTGCTTTGGTCTTGATGACGTTGGGATCCTAGACCGTGTGGAAAAGCAGAAGCTACATGGAGGATTTGATTTTTTTTTTTTTGACCAGTTAACCCCTGCACAGCTCCCGCAGGATAATTTTTCTTTGTCGCCCGGATTTGAGCTTTAACCACTTGATGTCCGTGCTACAGCCAACAGACTGCTACAGCACAGGCTTATATTGCCAGAAGGGCGTACATGGACATTCTCGTGCAGCCCGCACTCTTTGATCACCAAGTCCTTGGGACTCGGCTGATCACAGATCGGCGTAAAGGGCTTGATCCCGGCCCTGTACCACGTGATCAGCTGATGTAAACAGAAGCTGCTAATCTGCTCCTTTTTTCCTCCTGCTGACAGCATAAGGCTTCTGTAAAAGGCACATTGGTCCCACACAGTGACGGACAGTGCTGCGATCAGTCGCCATCAGTACTGCTAACCAGTGCCCATCAGTGCCTCCTGATCAGTGCACATCAATGAAGGAGAAAAATTACCTTTTTGCAAAATTTTATAACAAACTATGAAAATTTTATTTATTTTTTTTTTCAATCTTATTGTATGTTTAGCAAAAAAGTAAAAAAAAAAGCTAGTGGGGACTTAATACCACCAAAAGAGAGCTCTGTGTGAAAAAAATGTCATGGGTACAGCGTTGCATGACTGTACAATTGTCATTCAAAGCGTGACAGCGCTAAAAGCTGAAAATTGGCCTGAGCAACTTCTGTTTTATGTCCCCCCCCATTGCATGCTCAATTAGATTTGCCCACACTTTGGGGCATTTTTAATTGCACAGTGCCAAAAGCGTCTGAGAGCAGATTGGTGTCGCTCTAATAAGTAGTCCGTTTACTATGGACCTTGTCGATGGCAACAACGCCCTCTTTACATACTTTTATGAAAAAATAAATAAACAATGCTACCTTAAAAAAAAAAAAAAGGTAATGCTGAGTAGCTAGACAAAAAAGTAGCAAGTTATGTCAGTTGCTTTCTAAATAACAGTGATATTATGCATCTTAAGAAATGATACAGTATAGGCCTCATAGTGTCTATTGTTTTCAATAATGCTGGCCATACATGGTTCAGGAGAGAGCCCTGTGCTTATTTACCTATACAGGGCTCTCTGGTCATCTCTGGAGCCGATTGTAGGTTGCTGGCGACCGGCTGGTAGCCAGTTCATGCTGCAACACATCGGGGCGGGGCAGGCGCACTCCCTAGCCCATGACACGGATCACATTCTATGTACGTGATCCTGCACAGGAGAGCCGCCTTGACGCTGTATATGTACTTGGTTGGAAAGTGGTTATTGGGCAGGCTGAATGTACCAAGTTGATTGATCAGTTTGGGTACAACCAGCCTGCCGGATTTGCTTGCGATTATCTCAATCGGCCGCTACAGCCAGTAGTGATAATTACTCTTCTCCCAGTGGGGAGGGGAGGGTGGCCCGCCTCCGCCAGGGGTCAATGGGATTATCGCTAGTGGCTGTAGACAGCAAAGACATTCGCACCGTCTATGACCTACCCAAGTCTCAGCAGAGACTGCCTTGCACAGGTGTGAAGAAAACCAGTTACCAGAACCACAGCTGTGCAGCACTACTCATCAGAGCTTGTGGTATATGTGGAATCAGGGAAAGGGATTGCGCCTTATATGTTCAGTACTGTGCAAAAGTTTGTCAGGTGTAAATAATGCTGTAAAAAATGGAAATAGAAATAGAAGTGTTTATTATTATTATACAGAATTTATTTAGTGCCAACAGTTTACACAGCATTTACTGTATAGTTTATTTTTACCAATTAACAAAATGGAAAGTAAATTGTGAGAAGAGAAATCCAATCAATATTTGGTGTGACCCCCTCATTGCCTTCAAACCAGGATCAATTCTTCTAGGTACACTTACACACAGTATTTGATGGCAGATAAGTTGTTCCAAACATCTTTGAGAACTAAGCACAGATCTTCTGTGGATGTCGGCTGTCTCTTCATGTCATCCCAGACAGACTCTGTGATTGTGAGATCAGGGCTCTGTGGGGGCCAAACGATCACTTTCAGGACTCCTTGTTCTTCTTTACACCAAGGATAGTTATTAATGATATTGGCTGTATATTTGGGGTGATGGTTCTGCTGCAGGATAAATTTGTGACCAATCGCACGCCTCCCTGTTGGAGAAGTACCGTATATACTCGAGTATAAGCTGACCCAAATATAAGCCGAGGGACCTAATTTTTACCAAAAAAAACTGGGAAAACGTATTGACTAGAGTATAAGCCTAGGGTGGGAAATGCAGCAGCTACTGGCAAACAATGCCCATCTGCAGCCTCACGGTGCCCCCCTGTACCTTTTGATTACAAACAATGGGTGTCTCCCGCTATGTCACGCAACTGCATTCTTAACTGTTTGGCGGCCGTCCACTGTAACAAAGCCCCGGCACCTCCTAGTATGTCATAGACGGAACACTGATTCATTTTCCCAGCATTGTATCAGTGTTCAGTCTATCACAGCTGAGGAGGAGGCGGGCTTTGTTACAGTGGACGGCCGCCGAATAGTTAAGACTGCATCACACAGTAGGAGACCCTCACTCGAGTATAAGCCAAGGGGGGATTTTTCAGCGTTGAAAAAATCGGCTTATACTCAAGTATGTATAGTATATGCCTGTACTTCTCAGCATTGAGGACACCATTGACCCTGACCAAATCTCCAACTCCATTTGCAGAAATGCAGCCACAAACTTGCAAGGAAACTCCACCATGCTTCACAGTTGCCTGCAGACACTCATTATGGTACTGCTCTCCAGCCCTTCACCAAAAAAACTGCCTCCTGCTACAGCCTAATATTTCACATTGTGACTCCTCAGTCCAGAGCATCTGCTGCCATTTTTTGTGCACCCCAGTTCCTATGTTTTCCTGCAAAGTTTAGTCGCTTAGCATTTTTTTTTCACATTTTATGCATGAAAACAGGAACTGGGGTGCAGAAAATGACAGCTTGTCTGCAGAATGCCAGGTATTGACATTTGGAAACATTTATGGTGGCGAAGGCTACATTTTTTTAAAAATTTTTTTTTTTTTTGGTAGGGGGTCAAATAGGGTGACTTTAAAAGATATTGGGGTCTAGGGACCTCTGGTGTTGAGAAGGGACATGGAACCCTGAGAGGATCTGTTTGGAGGGGCAAAGTTCATATCCAAAGAACACAAGAGATTGCAAAAAACAAGCCTCCTTATTCACTTAGAATATTGAAGATCTGTTGGTGAACTGATGTCAGCGTTCTCTTCCTCAGGGTTTGAAATTGTCATTCATTCATACATCCTACAATTGCCCACTTAGCCCATTTTGTACCAAAAATTTAAAACTAGTTTTTAACATAATATTTTTTAATGGCAAAAATCTTTTATTTCCTATTTTTATTCTTCTCAGGGAGGCCTAGTAGGACTGGTAGATTATCCAGATGACGATGAGGAGGAGGATGATGAAGATGAAGAGGACAAGGAAGAGACTCTACCGATCTCTAAAAAAGCAAGGCTTGGCTCTTAATACCAGCGTTTCTTTGGACAACTCCCCTTGAAATAACTGATCTCCCGCAAAGAACCAAGAATCCACCACAGCCAGAAGCAGCACTGTGGGTGGGTCTGACACAAAACAAACACTTAGACTTCTGCTCATCAAGTGCCAATTCCCCCGGAGCGCCAGGAGTGGGAAGAAGACCGTTGCAAAGAGACGACTTAGCCTTGTACTCTCCCGTGTAGACCACACATTGCCCTTTTCTCAGGGAAGGAAAAAAAAAAAAAAACAAACAAAAAAAGTAAAATAAAAAAAGCCAACAGGGGCAGGGGTTTATTGTTGAACTCTTGATTGGCTGGTCAGTTGCTCCAAAGTTTATGGAGAGAGGTTCCGAAAAAAAAACACGCCGTTCCGTAAAGTCTGCAGCTATACAACGGATGCCAGCACTTCAGATTGGGTGGAATGTTTCTGCCTGTATAGGATTCCCACATCCTGAACATTTCTCATTGCCACAACAGGTTTTAAAACCCTCGGTGGGGTGAGCCGATTACATTTTGTCTTTTTTTTTTTTTTTTCTAATTTTATTTTTCTTTTACATCCCCCCCACCCCCTTCCCATTGCCCTGGAAACTGCAGCTTTCATTTGGAGGTGTAGGGGAAACCTCTCCAACCTTCTTGATTAAAAATTTGAGTGGAATTCTAGATGTGTTCACTTTGTGTCCTGTTTTGAATCATTTTTATATTCTTATTTCTCCACCCTAGGCTTCTGCCGAATTGTTCAATCTCCATTTGGGACCATTAAATTTTTTCATTGTATATGATTCTGTTGTGATGGTTACCTGCTTTACCGATATCGCAGCCCCGGAGCATCTCATTAAGGAAATGTTCTTTTTGTGTTGCTTATTTAATGTGTGCCTATACTGAAAAAACTCAGTAGAATGTTAAATGACTATCAACCAAAGCAAATAATTACACTGGGTTGATTTACTAAAACTGGAGAATGCAGCTCTGCATGGAATATCAGTTCCCAGGTTTTTTTTTTGTCAAAGCTTAAAGTGATACTAAAGTCTCGTTTGTTATTTTTTAACCACTTTAGCCCTGGAAGTTTTGGCTGCTGAATGACCCGGCCATTTTTCCTGATTCGGCACTGTGTCGCTTTAACTGACAATTGGGCAGTCGTGCGATGTTGCACCCAAACAAAATTGACATCCTTTTTTTTCCCCCCACAAATAGAGCTTTCTTTTGGTGGTATTTGATCACCTCTGCGGTTTTTATTTTTTGCTCTATGAACAGAAAAATAGCGAAAATTTTGAAAAAAAACACAACATTGTGTACTTTTTGCTATAATAAATATCCCTATTTTTTATTCTACATATTTTTGGTCAAAAAAGTAGCAAAAAGTTTATATTGATTTTGTGCAAAAGTTATAGCGTCTACAAAATGGGGAATAGATTTATTGAATTTTATTTATTTTTATTTTTTACTAGTAATGGTGGTGATTTTTTTTATTTTTATTTTTTTTTTTTATCGGGACTACGACATTATGGCGGACGCATTGGACACTTAACACATTTTTGGGATCATTGGCATTTATACAGAGATCAGTACTATAATAATGCACTGATTTGAAACTATGAACAATGAAACTGATTGTTTCTAACTGTAGGGGGAAGGGACTGATCTAGAGGACATGACAGATCGTGCTTCCTAGCTATTAGAAACACACGATCTGTCAATCCTCGCAGAGCAGAACAGGTATTTGTGTGTTCACACACACACACACTTCCGTGTTCTGCCTCTCGTGCCCGCGATTGCTTGTGGCTGGTGGTCATCGTGACCATCGGCCATGAGCAATGGCACCTCCACAGTGCAGCGGGCGCACGCCTGCTTACCCGATCCCATGTGCCGACATATAGCTACAATGGCTCACGGGATCGCGCTGACCTGCCACATTAAAATGATGATGGCTGGTCGGCAAGCAGTTAAAGAACAAAATAAATGTCATACTTGCCTGCTGTGTGCAGTGGTTTTGCACAGATTTTTGTACTGGTTTGGGTACACTGCAAAACGCTCCACTGTGAAAGGGGTCTTCAGATTTTTTACATTAAAATAAACATGTTCTACTTGCCTGCCCTGTGTAATGGTTTTGCGTAGTGCAGCCCCAAGTATCCTCTCCCCGACTCCCCCACCGGTGCTCCTGGCCCCTCCCTCCTGCCCCCACAGCAAGCAGCTTGCTGTGGAGGCGCCCAGGCAGGCTCACTCCTGAGCCGCTGCTGTGTCCATTCACACACAGAGCCACTGCTCGGCCCTGCCCCCCTCTCTCTGTCTCTGCACTGAGAACCAAGCCATTGAACATCGCTGATGGCTTGGTTTTCTCAGCTCCTCAAGCAGAGAACTGCTGCCTGTCAATCAGCTGCTCACTGGTGTGCTGAGCTGTGGAAGGGCTGGGAGCGGCCGTCTCTTAGCATTTATTTTTTGCATGTTTCCGAATCGTGGGCACCGCGGTGATTCTGCCTGAAAAACGGAACGTCATGGTGTGTATGGAGCCTTATGGAAAACTCATACAAATCTATAGAGCTGAATTTGTTTGGCCAGAGATAGGGTTGTCTTATGTAGCTTAACCACTTGTCGTCCGCCATATAGCAATATGACTGGCAATGTGGGTGCAATATCCTGACCAGATGTCATATGACGTCGCCAGGATATACGTTCCTCCCCGGGTGCGCATCACAGCGATTGCTGCTGCGATGTCAGTCTGACACACCGCAACTCCGATCTAGGTGAGAGTCTCTGACAGACTCTTTATCCTGTGATCAGCCATGTCCAATCACTCGCATCTGACAGACGTGAGTAGAGGAGAGCCGATCGGCTGCAGTCGGTGGGGGGGGGTCTGTGCTGATTGTTTATCAGCACGGCCCCCCTTCGGATTCCCGCCCAGGACCACCAGGATGCCTCCAGGGATGGCCACCACACTGGACCAGTAGGTATGGCAGCTGCCAATCGGTGCCATTGAAAAATGCCTGCCAGTGATGCCTCAGTGAAATCCAGTGCCAGCCATCAGTGCCCAGTGGTGTCACCATAAGTGCCTATCGGTGCCATCTCATTGGTATTACCTTATCAGTGCCCATCAGTGAAGGAGAAAACCTTTCTGTTACGTTCACTGACTGACGCCGCTCCTTTACTTAGACCATCGGGTTGCTACGCCACCTTCAGGAGAGGACAAGGCAGAACATGTTAACGTACAAAAAACAGAACTTTCTAGTTCCGCCCAAGGGGCGGTCCTTTCAGTAACAACCCCCCAGCCTGCATCCTGTAGCCTCAGTTTTTTTTCTGCCTAGTGAAGAAGGACCTAGGAACCCTGCGGGCCCATTGGTCCATGGATTTTTGTTGCAGAAATTTGCCTTTTTGCGCAAGATTAGGATCTTCTGATTTATTATTTTTCAGGATTTATATAGCACCAGCAATTTACGCAGCACTTTACAATATAAAAAGGGGACAATACAGTTACAATAAAATAAAATACAAGAGGATTAAGAGGGCCCTGCTAAGAAGAGCTTACAATCTAATAGGGTGGGACAGGTGGTACAAAAGGTTATAACTGTCGGGAATGAGCTGATGGAAGTGGTAGGAGATTAGTTTGAGACGTGATAGGCTTCCCTGAATAGATGAGTTTTCAGAGATCGCCTGAAGGTAGCAAGAGTAGGGGATAGCCGGACCAGTGGAGGTAGCGAGTTCCAGAGGATTGGAGAGGCTCTGGAGAAATCCTGGAGACGAGTATGGGAGGAGACGAGTATGGGAGGAGACGAGAGAGCTTGAGAGTAGGAGGTCTTGAGAAGAACGGAGGGGACAGTTTGGGTGATATTTGGAGACAAGATTGGTGATGTAGCTCGGGCAGAGTTGTGAATGGCTTTGTATGTTGTGGTTAGTATTTTGAATTTAATTCGCTGGGTGATTGGGAGCCAGCGTAGGGATTGGAGGAGAGGGTTGGCAGACACTGAGCGGTTGGTAAGGTGGATAAGTCTGGCAGCAGCATTCATGATAGACTGAAGAGGAGATGGCCTATGGAGAGGCAGGCCAATGAGAAGGGAGTTGCAATAGTAAAGGCAAGATATAACAAGGGAGTGAATGAGGAGCTTGGTGGTTTCATTTTTTTAAAAGGGGCGAATTTTAGAGATGTTACGGAGGTGAAATCTACAAACTTTTGACAACGATTGGACTTGGGGCTGAAATGACAAGTCAAAGTCTATGGTTACACCGAGTACCCTGGCGTGATGGGAGGGCCTGATGGTTGCATTGTTGATTTTGATGGAAAAGTCATGGAGGGGGGCATGTGCAGGGGGGAATATTAATAGCTCAGTTTTAGAGAGGTTTAGTTTAAGGAAGTGGTGTGACATCCATTCTGATATGTCAGTTAGCAGGTTAGTAATGCGAGAGGAGACTGAAGGAGTGAGGTGAGGAGTAGACAGATTTGGGTGTCATCGGCGTATAAGTGGTATTGGAAGCGGTGGGCGGTTATCAAGTGACCATGGGAGGAGGTGTAAATAGAAAAGAGAAGGGGTCGTCCAAGAACAGAGCCTTGGGGGACCCCCACAGAAAGAGGCAACGGAGAGGAGGAGACAGAGTTGTAGGTGACACTGAAGGAGCGCTGTGATAGGCAGAAAACCAGGAAAGAGCAGAATCTCGGAGGCCAAGGGAATGTAGTTTATCGAGGAGGAGCGGGTGGTCAACCGTATCAAAGGCAGCAGAGAGGTCAAGTAGTAGGAGTATGGAGTACTGGCTGTTGGTTTTAGCAGTTAGTAGATCGTTAGTGAGTTTTAGTAAGGCAGTTTCCGTGGAGTGCTGCGAGCGAAAGCCAGACTGTAATGGGTCAAGAAGGTTATTTTCTCTGAGGTAGGAGCTAAGGCGGTTGTAGACTAAGCGTTCTAGAAGTTTAGAGGTGAATGAGAGCAATGAGATAGGTCTTAAGTTGTTCAGGTTGGTGGGGTCCAGTGAGGGTTTTTTAAGTATGGGGGTGCTCTGCGCATGTTTTAGAGGGGAGGGGAAGGTGCCACTTGAGAGGGAGAGATTGAAGATGTGAGTGAGGGAGCATAGGATAGAATTCGAGGGTGACCTTAATAGTTGTGAGGGAACAGGGTCCAAGGGACAATTGGTTGGATGAGCATCTGAGAAGTTTTGCAACCTCTTCAGTAGTAGCCAATTCAAAAGTGTTGAATGTGCTATTAGGCCAGGTATGTTGGGTGGGGAAGATGTACGCACAGCGGAGGTGTCCTCACGAATTGCATTAATCTTGTCTTTGAAGTGATTGGCAATCTCTTGGGCAATGAGTGAGTTAGTGGGTAGAGGGGGTGGGGGACGAAGCAGAGAGTTAAAAGTTGAGAAGAGCCGACGGGGATTGGATGACAAAGTATTAATAAGAGATGCAAAGTAGGCTTGTTTGGCAGCATGGAGGCAGGAATTGTATTTTAGAAGGGCAGATTTATATGTGGTGAAGTCTTAGAGGCATTTGGTTTTACGCCACAGCTGTTCAAGAGCACGGCAATGTCTCTTGAGATTTCTAGTGTCAGGTTGCCAGGGTTGTAATGGTCGGGGCCTGATTCTGCGTGTGGTTAGAGGAGCAAGTGCATCTAGTGATGGAGAGTGAACTGTTGTAGACGGGGATGGCAAGGACAGGACAGGGGAGAGATTATTTCATATAGGTGGTCAGTAGCAGAATAGAGAAGAGAAGGCTTAAGGTGACGAAGGTTTCTACAAGTGATTGTTTGCTGCTTGGAAGGATGGGTGGTTGGAGGCAAGGATACAGTGAAACTAATAAGGTTGTGATCAGAGAGAGTAATGGGGGTGTTTGTGCGGTTGCCAGGGTTGCAGAGATGGGAGAATACAAGGTCAAGGGTATTACCATTGGAGTGAGTGGAAGTATGTGTCAATTGGGTTAGGTCAAAAGATGAGGTTAAGTCGAAGTTTAGCTGTAGTTGGGTTAACATTGACAGGAATGTTAGTCACCAAGAATGATGGTGGGTATTTCAGAGGAGAGAAAGTAGGGTAGCCAAGCAGCAAAGTCATCATGAAAGCGTGACACCAGTCCAGGAGGCCGATAAATTGCTGCAATTCTCAGAGAAATAGGAGAAAACTGACGAATACAGTGCATCTCAAAAGAATATGGGAAGGACATGGAAGGTGCATTGTGGGGATAGAAGGAATCCAACTCGACCTCCTTTCTGTCCATTGGGTCTGGGGGAGTGAGTCCAATGGAGACCACCATGGGAGAGGGCAGCATGAGAAGCTGAGTCCAAATTTTGAAGCCAGGTTTCAGTTATGGCGAGTATGTTAAAGCCATGAGAGATGAAGAGGTCATGTACAGATATTAGCTTGTTACAGATGGAGCGGGCATTCCAAAGGGCACATGATAGGTGGACTGCTTTGAGGAAGCAGGGGGATAGAAACCAAATGAAGTGGATTGCAGTGGTTGCCGGAGGGGTATTGGAGATGTGGCTTGCAGTTTGAGAATGGCGGCCCAGGATTAGGAGAAATGTCACCTAGGCTAGGAGAAGGAGGAGGGTGAGGAACACAAGATGGGAGTAAGATGTGCATGAGCGCATGTGTCTAGTGGCCTTGGAGTTTATGCCAGCATATGGATGCAACAAATGCAGTAGTAGGGAGAGGGTAGGAGTGAGGGTGATATGTGCATCTGCTATCAACAGCTGGCTGGGTGACAGGCTGGATACCCTTATACTTGTAGTCTCTCCAGCCTGGCCAGCGCACGTGTGCAGACCAGAGCTACGCGCTGGGTAGGCCACAACATGCCCCTCAGGCTCCAGGGGCGGCCGGTTAGCGCATTGCTTCGGGGCACACATATGGCTGGGCTGCTGATGTCTGTATCAGTGTGCCAGGCCAGCAGCCACCCCGTACTGATTGGAGAGTGGGTCTGTGATGGAATGTTCCCCAGCTCGTCAGGACTGGTAAGTACAGCTCTCCCTGCCCTGGGCATTCCCTGGGAGGTCGATTCGAGGGTCCCTCTCCTCCCTCTTTTTTTCTCCTTGTCCGTAACTTCCCTCCACCCTTCCCTGTGGAGGATGCTTCATGGGCTGCTGAGCGGTGTGTGTGCGCCACATAGTCACCCTCTGACCTTGGGTGAGGGGCTGCGCTGGGAGGCTGTGCCCTGGATGTCTGTTGTCTCTCCGCTGGAGGTCTGTGTCTGCTGATCGCTGTAGAGCTGTTTGCCGACATTTTTTCTGCCTGTGTTTCACGGTCCCTCTCTGTATACAGTACTCGGCTGACTTTTTTGGTGTGACCGGGGAAAAACCTGGTCAGGAACCTTTTTTTGTAGTTTGGTGGCCATTTTCCCTGTGATTATGTCGTTTATAAGGGATGCTCAGCGGCCATTTTGTTGTAGCCTAACACTTTCATGGCCAGCACTGATCCATGAGGCTCAGTACAGCGCGGTTTTCTCTCACAAGCACCTGAGAGCTAACACAGACACCTAGCGCGGAACTCGGTCAGGGTGGTGAGTCCTACAGTGGGGTCCCTGCAGAAGTTAGGAGGGTGGGACCATCACTGTCCTAAGTCCCCAACAGGCGGCAGACAGGGTAAGGGTCAGCATGGCTTCAGAAACTGGTGTTTCTTTCCTCCATAATCCAGGCAATTTCAACTGGTTCGCCTGCAGTCAGTGCAGTGCCTCTGGGCATTTTGTCAGCAGCCCTTAATGCGTTCGTTGCCAAGATGGAGGCGGTGCGTGGCGCAGACTTGGGCCCCGCTGAGGCTGGTGACCCCTGCTTTGTTTCAAGTGACGCTGACCAGGACCAATCGGAATGTCACGGTGAGTCCCCGTCCAGGTCTGCGCTCTAATCGCTTGTTGAGCACTTATCATAGCTGTGCGTGATACCCTGAAAATTGAGGACACAGCAGATTCCTCTGCTGAAATAGTGGTCCCTTTTGGGTCCCGTAAGCCAGCCCGTGCACCTAAGGTGTTTCCGTATCTGACTTATTTCGATAAGTTCCTTATACAAGGAATGGGGTAGACCACAACGGACCTTTTCAGTCACCAAATATATGGCGGTGCTTTACCCCTTTGAGGAGAGCTCTCTCAAAAATGGTCAGCTCCTCTGGTAGTGGACCCCCCCCCCCCCCCCCCAGTATCCTGGTTAAATAAAGTAACCATGATACCGATAGAGGGGACTCCTGCCTTTTAAGGACCCCACAGACAGGAAAGCCGAGGCAATGGCCCGTTCCTTGTTTATGGTCCTGGGGTCAGCACTGGCCTCCGCACTTGTGTCGCAGACACTTGCTGAGTGGAAAAACTTGCAGACCAGTTAGTGCAAGGCCTTAAGATTGTGACATGGCCCTGGATACCTTCCTCTGTTATCCAGGGCTTCAGTGTCAGCAGTGGTGCTCAGGCGCCTGATTTGGTTAAAATGCAGGTCGGCTGACCAGGCATCTAAAAAAGCCCTGACGGATCTACCCTTCCTTGGCGAGGGGCTCTTTGGAGCCTCGGATGACAAAACCATCCCTGAAACCGCAAGCCTGCGAGCAAGAGTGCTACAGCATGAAGGTTTTCCCCCGCCCATCTCACAGGTGGGGGGGGTCGCCTTCGGGAGTTTGCAGCCTTTCGGCAATCCGACCAATGGGTCTGCGAACTGATTTCCTCTGGCTACAAGATAGAGTTCCTCTCTTGGCCACCAAACAGATTCTTCCCCTCCAGCATACCCTTACTCCTGGCTCACTGGGAGGCCCTAATGGGGGCGGTAAGGGACCTGCTGAGTTGCGGGGTAATAGTACCTGTTCCGGAAAGATTCCAGGGGATCTACTCCAATCTGTAGTCCCCAAAAAGAAAGGGGTACGTCCAATCTTGAACCTAAAAGCCTTCAACTGCTTCGTGAAAGTACAGAGGTTCAGAATGGAATCAGTTCGCTCAGTAGTCGCTGCACTCCATCAAGGGGACTTCCTGGCGTCCTTGGCCATCCAGGATGCGTACCTGCACATACTCATATGCCTACAGCATCAGAAGTTTCTGCGATTTGCAGTTGAGGATGCTGATTACCAGATTGTGGTTCTCCCCTTTGGCTTGACATCAGCCCCCTGAGTCTTTACCAAGGTATTGGTTCCAATTTTGACGTTGCTGCAACAACGCGGGATCGCGATCGTAGGTTAATTAGACGATCTCATCATGAGAGCATATTCCGCCTCAGGATTAAAGGAGGATGTGGCGATCACCATGCAGACCCTGCAGGAATTTGGGTGGCTGTTGAACCTAAAAAAAGTCGGTGCTCATACCGACTCAGTGTTTGGAGTACCTAGGCTTACTGGTGGAATCCGTGGAAGCGAGTGTTTCTCCCTCCAGACAAGCCGCAGTAAAACTGTTTATGAACCGCAGATGGTCGTCTCTACACTTCTGCATGCATTCTGGGGCTCTTGGTGGCCTCCTTCGAGGCAGTGCCGTACGCCCAGTTTCACACCAGAGTCTTGCAGAAGGAGATCTTGGCAAAATGGGACAGATCTCAGTTATCCCTGGATTGGCAGATTCAGGTGAGCCAGTCAGTCATGGACCCCCTACTCTGATGGCTGAGATCCCCGGCACTCCGGTCCGGGAAGTCGTTCCTACCTCTACATTGGACTGGGATCACAACAGATGTCAGCCTGACTGGCTGGGGCGGAGTACTGGGGGTACAGTCCACCCAGAGCCTCTGGTCGGAGGAGGAATCCAAGTTGCCGATCAATGTGCTCGAGCTACGAGCTATCAGGCTATGCCTCTCCACGTGGTCAATGAGACTTCGAGTGTGTCCGATCAGGATCCAGTCAGGCAACACCACAGCAGTGGCATACTTCAGTCATCAAGGAGGAACAAGAAGCTCGGCTGCAGCACGGGAGATCGCTCACATCCTTCAGTGTAATCAATGGAGTGCCTAATAGATATTCATTTTAGATTTATTTAAAGGTTGGTATCCTCATTAATTGAGACAAAGAAGTGGGATTAGCATGGACTACTCCAAGTATGTTGCCATGTAATACCAGTGGAATTGAGGACTATCTTGATACCAGAAATAGGACAAAAGGCTGAGGTAAAAATTACAGCAATTTTATTGAAAAAAAAGTTAAACATTACAAACATTAGATTGCCAGCCATTTTACAATTTATGTGGCACGGCCAATATAGCGACAGAATTATATTGTTGTGTCTGGCCCCCCATTCAACAGCGCCAGTAATCCAAAAACGTATGCCCAAGTTGTTGACAATTCTTTTCCTCTACTAGTTTTGTGACTAAGTCGCTTCTTCAGGAGATCTCTTGGCGCATCTGCAGTTAAATGAATAACATCTCATAATTGTACAGAACTGGATTGTATACAGTAAAGATTCACAATATATGGAGTATTTTCTGTGGTTATAGCAATTGATAAATAAAAGCGCGGCTTACCATCGGGATCCCCAAGAGAGGCCCACATAAAGGCACGGGTGGCTCCCTAAAATAGAAAGGGTCTGCCACCCCTGGGGCGGACACGGGAGGCACGTTTGAGACAGAGTGGGCTGTAAATAATTAAAACACAATATGTATAAATATCCAAGTCTGTCGTTTCTACCCACACTTGTGACAAATATAGGATTGGGGTCACAACGGCCAATGGGGAGGGTTAGTAAGGCACCAAAGAAGGGAAGGAAAGGGGGGGGGGAGGGAAAGGGAAAAGGGGACAGAATGGGGGGGGGGGTAGGGGTTAAAGGGAAAGAAGAGTGAAGGGAATATCAGACAATAAGATATAGCTCAAGGTGCAATAAATAACCATAATAATCCCAGGTGCTATAGTCATAGTTGGAGAAAGTCAATAAAGAAAAATAAGGGAGCTAAAAACCAAAGTGTTGGAATAGGGGACAACAAGTAGAGGCGCAAAAATCACATAATAATATACTCAAAAAGGCTGTCTGTATAGAGTTATATGAGACGATAATACATATGAGATCTTTTTGTTATCAAGTCCTAGGAAAGTGTCTTTCGTTCCTTGGGTGGGAATTCAACATGCAGGGCTGCCACCGCAGGGAGCTGAAACCAGGCTCCTAGACTGTTACAGAGAAAAAGAAGGAGAAGGGGGCGCCTCTGGGTGTAGATTTTTTTAAAAAGCAATTTATTCACAAGTCTAAAACAGAGATTTTGCACTCACATTTTCCAAAGAATGAAATGGCATGTAGGATAAGAGGGGTCATCTGATTTGTCCGTCACTTCAAATCCGGTCCGCAAGTGTCCTATTGTACTCTCCTGGCGTTACCACTGGTTTGTTGTTTCGAAAAAGCCGGCTCGGTGGACGCAGAGGATGTTTATCCAAAGCGAGGCTTGGTTGACTGTGACACACGGGTCGCGGAATTGTGATGTCACGGCGGTCGACGCGTTTCTGGAATAGGGGACACCTACCCTAATCAACAGTTGTGACTAGCATGAAGTAGCCAATCTGGGAAAACCACTACAATCATCCACTCTGAGCCAGCAAGACAACCAGGCAGAATTAGACCTAAAGGAATTTATTGGTACAGGATTTTAGCCATTTTACCCCTCAACCATCGTTCTAGAGCATGGGGGCATGATAATAAGGATCCATCCATATTGCAGTAAGCTGTTACCTGTATCTGTAGAGATTGCTGGCGTGGTTTCCGGGTTGGAAGCCAACTCTGAGCAGGCAGTCTAAAAGACGCCTTTTTATGGCCTCCAACCCGGCTAACGTCATCCACGGTCGGCAACGCCGAACAGTGACGTTGCCGGGTCCGCCGCTCCTAGTGCGCATGCATCATATATTGACTAAAAACAAGGGTGAACAGCGGCGCTAGATATGGTGATAACATAAAATTATATAACAACTGGAATATAGGTATACATAAAACGTGTGTGAATAAGCACACATGATATTAAAACATTTGTTTAAAACATAATGTCCATAAATGATCCGAGATCTTGTATGATTAGCACCTGGAGGCAGCTCCCTTAGAGTGAAGCGATGAGCTCTGTGTAGAAATGGGAACAGAGGGGCGCCAGACTGAGTGCAGTATAAATCATATATTTAATAAAAACAAGTAGTAACTCACAGGTTAAATTAGATGAGTTCAGTATGCAGTGAAAATCGCCAGTCCTGGAGTCTCATAAATGTCTTCCCTTTGCAGCCTGGGGCACTGGTGTGATCTTACAGGGATCCAGAAAATGCTGGGAACCAGGAGGCAGGAAACAAGAAGCAGCTGGTCGTGACTTCACAGGAACAGGAAGTGTGATTATTCACAGTGGCAAGGAATGGTAATGCATTTCGAAGCTACAGCTTCTTCATCAGACCATGATTGGCTGGCAAACCTGGCAGTCTTATATTGCAGAGGAAATAGAAACAGAGAGATCTGATGGGCTGGCCAGCCCATCAATCAAATACACAGATTCAAAGAGGTAGATGGAGGTTAAATTAGATGAGTTCAGTATGCAGTGAAAATCGCCAGTCCTGGAGTCTCATAAATGTCTTCCCTTTGCAGCCTGGGGCACTGGTGTGATCTTACAGGGATCCAGAAAATGCTGGGAACCAGGAGGCAGGAAACAAGAAGCAGCTGGTCGTGACTTCACAGGAACAGGAAGTGTGATTATTCACAGTGGCAAGGAATGGTAATGCATTTCGAAGCTACAGCTTCTTCATCAGACCATGATTGGCTGGCAAACCTGGCAGTCTTATATTGCAGAGGAAATAGAAACAGAGAGATCTGATGGGCTGGCCAGCCCATCAATCAAATACACAGATTCAAAGAGGTAGATGGCTGGAGACCGAAGAGAATGTAAATATGAGTAAGAAGCTTGCTGATTAATAGTGGAAGATAAGTTTATAACGTTTGCAGAAATCGATCAATTCACTAATTGATTAAATATATAAATATAAAATGTATAAATATACCTCAAATTTAAAATGAATACATTTTTATAAGTAAATTAACTAAAAAAATGAATTAAGAAAATTATTAGCAATTTGGAAATCAATTGATTATTATAAATTATAATGAATTAATAAAATGGTGAGAATGGAGGAAAGAGAGGACTCTATGCTAGGTATAATATTAAGGTTCTAAGTTATATCATGACCAAAACATCATGTACATGTTTACAACATGCAGTTGTAAACATGTACATGTGCAACAAACACATGTATATACGTGAGTATATACAAACATCCTTCTGTCCCAATACTCTCTAGAGGGAACATAATATTGTATAAAAAAGGGGAAGGGGAAGAGAAAAAAAAAAAAAAAAAAAAAAAAAAGGGGGGGGGGGAAGGGGGTGGTAAAAACAAAAACAAAAAAGGGGGGTGGTAAAAAAAAAAAAAAAAAAAAAAAAAAAAAAAAAACGGTGCCAAATTTGTGTCTGTTGCCCAAATGAGCTATTTAGTGGATAAAACTGGGTATCCATTCACCAGTAACTGGGCAACCCACTGAGGCATGACCAGGGGAAAATCACACCAGCACCTGATTAAATAACAGTGCTGATTTCGATCTCCTCGTTCATTCCTCTAGGCGACATAGTATCCAAAGTGAAAATCCAATATGTTTCCTGACGACACAGTCTTTTGAAACGTTCTGCTGGGGGAAATTTATCTGGAATTGATTCAAGGACCCAAACTTTTAGATCCTTGGATGATTGTTTATGATATTCTAGAAAGTGGCGGGGGACACTGTGTTTAGGGAGACCAGCATCGACAAATCTGCGATGTTCCCCAAATCTGGCTCTAAGGGCTCTGATTGTACGGCCCACATATAGCATGCCACAAGGGCAAGCTAGACAGTAAACCACAAACATGGAAGAACAGTTATGGAAGGTGTTGAATGTGTATGTCTTACCCTTATGAGCAAAGGATTTTTGACCATGTTCAATATGAGCACAAGTCAGGCACAGGGATTTTTTACACTGAAACATGCCCACCAGAGGAATGAGTGTTAGTTGAATGTTATTGGATATAGATTGGGCAGATTTAATTTTGCTAGGAGCGATTTTCCCTTTTATATTTGGAGCCTTCCTATAGGCAAATTGTGGCACTGTTGGAATAGTGGTTTTTAAGTGTGGGTCTTGCTGTAGTATAGACCAGTGTTTTTTGAAAACGCTCTCCATTTTCCAGTGTTTGTTGTGATATTGGGTTATGAATCTTGTTCCTACATTTTCTTGTGATCGCTGTTTTGATTTTGGAATGTCATTGGTATTATAAACCATATGAGCCTGATCGATGAGGTCTGGGGGGTAGCCTTTCTCTATAAATTTCTGTTTGAGGTGAACACTTTGTGCATTATAGTCCTCCAACCTAGTGCAATTGTGCCGTAACCGGCAAAATTGACTTTTGGGGACATTTTTAACCCACCTCGGATGGTGACAACTGGTGAAATGTAAAAAAGAGTTCCCTGATGTGGGCTTGGTGTAACCTTTAGCTATAATTGTGGACTCTTGGTGACTGAGTTCCAGGTCCAAAAAACAAAGAGAAGTGGCATTTATTTCTGAGGTAAAGGAAAGACCAAAATTGTTAGAGTTGCAGTGTGATAGAAATTCCTGTACAGTATGAAGAGGACCATCCCAGATGATAATAATGTCATCGATGTAGCGCCCATAGAAGACCAGGTGCGCTGCGAATGGGTTATGTGCCCATATGTACCTGGTCTCCCATAGGCCCATCGTGAGATTTGCATAACTGGGGGCAAAATTTGCCCCCATAGCAGTCCCAGTATTCTGAAGGTAATAATCATCCTCAAAGTTGAAGTAATTATGTTCCAGGCAGAATCTGGTCGCTTTCAGAATAAACTGTGACTGTCTGGAATTGATGTCACTGTCCTCGGATAAAAAATGCAAAACCGCCTGTAGTCCAACCTCATGCGGGATCGAGGTGTACAATGAACACACATCCAACGATACCCACAGATATGTTGGTTCCCAAGTATATGGTTGTAATAACTCTAGGAGATGGGTACCATCCCGGATATATGAGGGGAGAGCTTGGGCCAGAGGTTGGAGGAATTGATCGATGTAGAGAGAATAACTGGTGGTAATACTCTCCATGGATGCCACAATGGGACGTCCAGGAGGATTCTCAAGGTTCTTGTGTACCTTTGGAAGATGGTAGAAGTACGGTACATTGTAATATTCTCTATGGAAGAAAGAGGCTTCAGCTTTAGAAAGGACACCCTCAGATGAAGCTATGGTAATCAAATTCTTGGATTCCTTGATGAAATCTGGTAAAGGGTCTGTTTTTAGTTTTGTATATGTGCTACGATCAGAAAGTAGGCGGTGTGATTCATCAAGATAGGTGGCTCGGTCTTGAATGACTATACCACCGCCTTTGTCTGCCATTTTGATAATTATTTGTTCGTTCTTACTTAAGTTGTTTATAGCTAGACGTTCTTGAGAGGTGAGATTGGCTTTATTATGTATGGATTTGGATTGTTTACATATTTCCAGAAGTTCTGAATATACCACCTGATAAAATGATTCTATGTAGGGGCCTTTGTTATGTGTGGGGTTAAAGATAGACTTTGGTTTAAAAGAGGTATGTTTAATAGGTGGAGAATGGGCTAGTTGTTGGAATGCAAGAATTTGCTCCATATTATCACAATCCTCCCATAGTTCCATCAAATCGCTCATGGCTCGTATTTCTATGGAGGTATCGAAAATGGTGTCAGGCACTGGGATGGTGTTGACATTGGCTACTATGGTATCTTTGTGTTTGTTGGCCTGTAGACTGAAATGTCTCTTGAGAGTAATATTTCGGATGAATTTGTTCAAATCTTTGAAAATGGTAAATGGATTAAGTGGAATAGTAGGGGCGAAATTTAGACCTCGTTGTAATAATGACAGTTCATCATCAGTAAATTTAATGGAAGACAAATTGAAGATCTTTACAGTCTCCGCATTTTTTCTGGGTGTGGTGTGTTTAGATCTGCCCCCTCTCCTGCCTCGTCGTCGTCGTGTTTTCTTTTGTTGGGGCTGGACTCATCTAATTTAACCTGTGAGTTACTACTTGTTTTTATTAAATATATGATTTATACTGCACTCAGTCTGGCGCCCCTCTGTTCCCAATCATATATTGACTGCACGCTCTTTTCTTTTCCACATCCTTCAGTGGGCAGAGCAGAGGAGAATGGACCCAGGAGAATGGTCGTTGCATCCAGAGCACACCAGACATGGATCTCCTGGCTTCCCGACTCAATCGGAAGGTGGCGAGATTCGTGTCCAGGACAAGAGATCCTTGGGCAGACGCGCTGATGGCTCTGTGGGGTCAGTACCAACTGATCTATGCCTTTCCTCCGCTAAAGCTACTACTATGTCTGCTCCGCAGAGTGGAGAACGAGGGGTTTTTGGTAATTCTGATTGCCCCAGATTGGCCTCAGCGTCCCTGGTACGCCGACCTAGTACGCCTGGTTGCGGATGCTCCCTGGCGACTACCGATGCGTGAAGACCTTCTGTCTCAAGGTCCGATTCTCCATCCTGCTTTACGATCACTGGTTTTAACGGCATAGCTGTTGAGAGCCAGGTGCTAAGGAACCGCGGCCTATCGGACTCAGTGATTTAGACTGTGTTGAAAGCTCGGAAATCTTCTCGGAAGATATCATCGTTCCTGGAAGGCCTACATCTCCATGTGTGAAGAGAAAGGATGACGTCTGCGATCCTATTCCATTTCCAGGATCCTGCTGTTCCTACAGCGTTGAGTAGACCAGAAATTGGCTTTAAGCACCATAAAAGGACAAATATCTTGGCTGTCTTTTTTTTCAGCGAACCCTGGCGTCTCACTCTCTAGTGAGTACTTTTGTTCAGGGGGTTCGACATGTAGTTGCTCCGGTGCGTCCACCGCTACCCCCATGGGATCTGAACCTGCTGTTATCTGCGCTTCAGAAACCGCCATTTGAGAATATCAGAGAGATTTCCCTGTTGACTCTTTCCCAGAAAGTGGTCTTTATAGTGGCCATTACATTGGCCAGGAGGGTTTCGGAACTGACGGCCTTGTCCTGCAAGTCGCCTTATCTGGTTATCCATAAAGATAAGGTGGTGATGCGTCTGCAACCTTCTTTTCTGCCGAAGGTGGTTTCGGCGTTCCACATCAATGAAGACATTGTGTTACCATCTTTGTGTCCTAAACCGACACCTGGACGAATGGAGGTGGCCCTCCATTCCCTGGACGTGGTCCAGGCTCTAAGGGTATATTTTTATGCCACGGCTCCCTTTCGGAAGTCAGACTTTGACATTTCCAGGTGGATCCGACAGATTGTGGTACAGGCCTACGCTTTCAAGGGGCAGGTGCTCTCCTTTCCGCTCACGGCCCATTCCACCAGGGCAATTTGAACCTCTTAGGCCTTCCGACATCAAGTGCCAGTCGCTCAAGTGTGTAAAGCGGCGACTTGGTCGTCTGTTCAAACCTTTACAAAATTCTACAAGGTAGATGTCAGTGCATCGGCCGATGCCTGTTTTGACTGCAAAGTTTTGCAGGTGCGCGTGTAATTTGCAATTGCACTTAATTTTTCTGTTTTTTTTTTACAAGAAACATAGTTACCTTAAGTAAATACACTGTTGCATTGTTACCACAAGTTCTGATGCAGTTAGATAAGGTGGTGACTCCCTGGTTAGGGAGCACTCTGTTTTGTGGGTGAGTTTTTATACTATTTCCCACACTCTGTTTTGGTGGGTGTAAAGGAGCTGTGTCAGTCAGTGAACGTAAGAGAAAATAGGATTTTTGTAACCCTCGTAAAATCCTTTTCTCTGTAGTTCACTGACTGACACAGCACCCTCCCCTCCTATTTTTTTACGTTATACTGCTTGTTGACGTACTGAGGATGCAGGCTGGGGAGTTGTTACTGAAGAGACCACCCCTTGGGCGGAACTAGAAAGTTCAGTTTTTTTTGTACATGTAAACATGTTCTGCCTAGTGCTCTCCTGAAGGTGGCGTAACAACCCGATGGTCTAAGTAAAGGAGCTGTGTCAGTCAGTGAACTACAGAGAAAAGGATTTTATGGCGAGTGCAAAAATCCTATTTACAGAATTTTATAACAAAAACGTTTTCTAAATTTTTGGCGTTTTTTTTTTTTTATTCATTTCATTTAAAAAAATAAAAACCACAGAGGCGATTAAATACCACTAATAGAAAGCTCTATTTGTGGGAACAAAATGATACAAATGTAGTTTGTCATTTAAAAAGTGACAGCACTGAAAGCTGAAAATTGGCCTGGGCAGGAAGGTGCGAAAGTGCCTGGTGTTGAAGTGGTTAAGGCTGGGTTCACACTACAGAACACAGCAGCTCACAGCAGAAGTCCGGTGCATTTCCATTCACCGTATTGGGTCAGATTTCAGACCAAATTTTTTTTGGCTGAATTCAGACCTGAAACGGACCAAAAGACGCACAGGAGAGCCAGTCACAATCTCCTGCTATGTAATTTGGATGTGCAGATACCTCGCATCCAATTCGCGGTGGTGTTAACCCAGTCTTAAACTTGAAGTTCCAGTGTGAGGAAGCTTCCACGCTACAAAGTGTGACCAAAATGTCCTTCCACAACAATATATAGGGGAAGATGTGGGCTCCCCATTAATGTCTGCTGCAGATCAAGTACATCTAACCAGCAATTTAGCATGCTGGTATCTGTAGTTTCCTGGGTCTGAAGGACTGCCATTTTTTTTTTCCCCCGGTCACTGCATTGTGATTGCTTTCTCTACTGGAGTCATGAATGACCGCCAGCGATTGTTTGCGTTGCTAGGAGCCTGCTGAGAAAGCCAAACTATGTGCATACCACGTCCACAAAGCACTCCGCCCTCTTCTCCGGACCTCACTCATTGTTCAGCTTTCTTGTTCAATTTTACAACTGCAACAATAAATACTCATCTTAAAGGGGAAGAACGCAAGAAGAAATTTTTTTTTTTTGAAAATGACAAAATAGTTTTTGTTTACAAATCGCGATGTAAAAAAGGATTGTACAGTATCATGCTCTGTTGTCTGTAACAAAGAACGTTGGTTTGTGTCCATCCTCCCATAATGCAGTTCTAAGCCTCAGCAACCTACTGAAAACTGACCCACACTGCATTTTTGGGTTGTGCTGGAAGTAGGCCATGGAGCTACCATTGCTGAAACCAGGAAGCTGCATACTTTACGTCACCTGGAGTTTTTTGAGGTCTCCTAGGGAGATATGCAGCAACAGTAGATCCTACCATTCAACAGATGGAGGTGCCTAGTTTAAAGTGGTTGTAAAGCCTTAAAGTGGAGTTCCACCCAAAAATGGAACCTCCACTTTTGGATTCCTCTCCCCCTCCGGTGTCACATTTGGCACCTTTCGGGGAGGGAGAAAATGCCTGTCTAATATGGGTATTTTGCTCCCACTTCCAGGCATAGATACCTGAGCCACCTGCAGGTATGTACGCCAATTCTGGCGCCTTCTCTGCCCCCCCCCCCCCCCACTGTCTTCTGGGAGACATACAGGTCCCAGAAGAGAGCAGGGACCAGTGGGAATGCCGTCGCACATGCGCAGTAGGGAACCAGGAAGTGAAGCCGCAAGGCTTCACTTTCTGATTCCTTTACCGAAGATGGTGGCAGCAGCACCCAAGAGCCGAGGGCTAGATCGGTTTTGGGTGCCGACATCGCGGGCTCCCTGGATTTGCGCTGCTGTGCCAACCTGCTGCCATATGACGACGGCTGGTCGGCAAATGGTTAAAGTGATTGTAAAGGTTATTTTTTATTTTTTTTTGTAAAAGAGTTGTGTCAGAAACCATGAATCCGACTGAGACAGAAGTACAGTTAAATCACACTTGTATAATAATAAAAAGGTAAACAGATTCAAAACATAGCCAGAGTTCAGGAACCGGAACGGATAGTCAGACAAGCCAAAACGTCAGGGAGCCAGAGATGAGCGTCGTAGAACAGCAAGCAGGATCTGGAGCCAGAAGCCAAGCAAGTCTTTAAGAAGAACACAGGAGAGTGTTTCTAGAGATGTGACCAAGGCGAAGGCAGAGATCCTCTGGGCTGGATGGCTTAAGTAGGCAGGACTGATGAGCAGGATATCAACAGGTGAGTCATCAATTAGCTGGCAGTGTTTTATTTATTTATTTTTTTATTTAAGAATCATACCTAGGTGGATGCTGCATCGGTCCCCCAGTGCCTCTAACACTAAGAACCGAGCGATCAAACACCGCCTAACACTTGGTTTTCACAGCTCCCTGAGCAAAGAGCTGATGACTGTCAGTTAGTAGCTCTCTTCTCTACCCCTCCTCGCTCACTGGAGCATTGGGCTGTGGAGGGGGTGGGAGTGGCTGGCTCAGGCTCTCAGCGCCTCCCTGGGAGGCTGAGCCTGATGCCGATGCAGGCATGTGGGTAGATCTTGACTCCATTCTCGGGATCTTGCCTGAGCCTGGCCCGGCTCTGTGACATCAGCAGACTTGCTGTTGGCTGAAAACGGGTCACAGGAGTGCAAAATAAACTCCACAGAAGTACAGGCAAACAAGCTTTGGCTGTACTACTTTAAATAACAAATCTGTTATACTTGACCACTCTGTGTAATGATTTTGCACAGAGCAGCCCCGATCCTCTTCTTTCTGGGACCCCTGTGAGTGCCCCCAATAGCAAGCCTCTTGTTATGGAGGCACTCAAGAAGACCTGCTCAGTGTCCAATCACACACAGAGTGCTGTTTGGCCCTGCCCTCTGCTCTCTCATTTGCTTACTGGCTGTGATTGAAAGCAGCAGAAGACAATGGCCCCCCGCTGCTGTGTGAGCCAACAAGGAGAGAGAGACCTGGGAGAGCCTCTGGTATCCTGCACATCGCTTGCTCAAGATAATGCTTAGGTAAGTATAAGGGGGAGAGCTGCACCCAGAAGTATTTTTTTTTTTTTACCTTCGTGCACAGTATGCATGAAGGTAAAAAAAAAACTGCCCTTCTGACCACTTTAAGTGAATAACTAATTATCTTGTTACAATGACAGCTAAAGTTTGGTGGGATATGTTAAGCAGCAAGTGAACATGTTGTCCCTGAAGTTAATGTGTTGAAAGCAGAAACATGGGCATTGCGGTTTGTTGTGTATGGGGCTGTTGTAAAACTTGAAAGACACGTATAATATCAGTAGCGTCTTTTAGGCGTTTTGTTCAATAGTTAAGTAGCCAGGCTGTCTTAAAACAAAGTGAGTTTATTGTCAAACAGTTGCCATCATATGTAAAAAGTATAATAGTTCAGTGTAGGTAAAAAATATACGAAATAGAATAAATAGTTATAAAGCTGTAAGAAGCTTATAAAAACGTGCGCTTCATGGCTGCTGCCTTCTGTCTCCGCTGTCTCGTGTGACCAAAAAGAAGCAGGAAATTACGTTCTTGGACTTCTGGGAGAATTCAGCTGTTCCAACTTGTCAGAGTGTCTTCAGGTAAATATGTCTGTGCCATCTCTCCTAGTGTGTGTGTCTGTCTGACCTTCAATATTGAAACGTTGGCTTTATATGTTACATGTGAACGTCTGAACCTCACAAAAACTTAGAACCTTGTATGGCAGGGCTCGACAAACCCCGGGCGCCAGATCGCATTGGCGACTAGAATTTGTGATCTGGCGCCTGGGGCAGCACAGCGGGGGTATCCTGTCTCCTTCCACCCCCCCCCTGGCGTGATCGTGTCGGGCCGCGCCGCCGCCGGCCGGTAATTGAGGCCGCGGCTTTGAGGCCTTCTGTGGTCCTATGTTTAGTTCTGTAATCTGGCGCCATCTAGTGGTGGCTGTTGGTATGACAGCCAGCGATGCTAATGAAGCTTTCACTGCCCACCCATCTCACCTTTACTTAGAATAAAAAAAAAAAAAAATGTGTGTGTGTATGTATGTGTGTATATATATATATATATATATATATATATATATATATATATATATATATATATATATATATATATATATATACACACATACACATACACATATATATATATATATATATGTGTTTAGGAGTTCTAACAACCTAGAGAATAAAATGGTGGTTGTTGCAATACTGTCTGTCACACCGTATTTGTGCAGCGGACTTACAAGCGCATTTTCGGGGGAAAAAGTCTTATTTTTTTAATTAAATATAACAGTAAAGTTGGCCCAATTTTTTTATATTGTGAAAAATAATGTTACACCGAATAAATTGATACCCAACATGTCACGCTTCAAAATTGCGTCCGCTCATGGAATGGCGACAAACTTTTAGCCTTTGAAATCTCCATAGGCGACGTTTAAAAAATTCTACAGGTTGCATGTTTTGGGTTACAGAGGAGGTCTAGGGCTAGAATTATTGCTCTCGCTCTACCGAACGCAGCGATACCTCATGTGTAGTTTGAACACCGCTTTCCTATGCGGGCGCTACTCACGTATGCGTTCGCTTCTGCACGCAAGCTTGGCAGGACAGGGCGCATTTAAAACATTTTTTTTTTTCTTATTTTAACTTTTTATTTTTTCACGGTGCTTTTAAAAAAAAAAAATTGTCACTTTTATTCCTATTACAAGGAATGTAAAAATCCCTTGTAATTGAAAAAAACAGGACAGGTCCTCTTAAATATATGAGATCTGGGGTCAGAGAGACCTCAGATCTCAAATTTACACTAAAATGCAATAAAAAAAAAATAAAAAAAATTGTCATTTGAAAAAAAAAAAAAAAAAATGTCCCTCTAAGAGCTATGGGCAATGACATGGAGACAGGTGGGGGGGCCGCGCTATCCTCCCCTCACTCGTCTCCATGTCAGGCCAGGGACAGATCTGGATTGCCGTTACCGACCTGGCTCCTAACTTTTTTAGCTGGCTCCTAGATTCCAAGCAAATTTGTCAAGCCCTGTTGTATGGTACACATTCGTTTCTGCTAACTTCAGCAATATGCTATACAAAAGGAGATATTAACTCAGAGAATCATATGTGGAGTTTGATTGACAATCCCACATGTAACACTTGTAGTAATGTCATAACCAAGCATCTACTAAAATGAACACACATTATTACCAACTTTAACTACATTAAGTAACTATATACTAATACTTATTAATATGACTGAGACAACATTAAACTAACTTAACAGGATGATATTATTATTATTATACACGATTTATATAGAGCCAACAGTTTACGCAGCGCTTTACAACATGGGGACAGACATTACAATACATTACACTACAATACAATTCAATACAGGGGGTAATTGGAGGGTCCTGCTAGTTAGAGCTTACAATCTAGGAGGGATGGTCAGGTTGTACAAAAGGGTAATAGCTGTGGGGGGTGAGCTAATGGAGACAATAGTGCAGTTGTTAGATGGAGGCAGGATAGGCTTCTCTAAAGAGGAACGTTTTCAGGGATCGCCTAAGTGGATAAGTTTGGAGACATTCTGACAGATTAGGGTAGTGAATTCCAGAGGATGGGCGAGGCTCGGGAGAAGTCCTGGAGGCGGATATGGGAGGAGGTGATGAGGGAGCTAGAGAGGAGGAGGTCTTGGGAGGAACGAAGAGGGCGATTAGGTTTGTTATTTTGAGAACAGGCTAGTGATGTAGCTGGGGGCAGAGTTGTGGATGGCTTTGTAAGTGTTAGTATTTTGAATTTAATTTGTTGGGCAAGTGGCAGCCAGTGGAGGGATTGGCAGAGAGGGGTAGCGGACACTGAGCAGTTTGTAAGGCGGATGAGTCTGGCAGCAGCATTCAAGATGGACTGAAGGGGGGATAGTTTATTTAAAGGTAAGCCAATGAGGAGGAAGTTGCAGTAGTCAAGGCGAGAGATGACCAGGGAGTGAATCGGGAGCTTTGTGGTTTCATTGATTAGAAAGGGACGTAGTTTAGAGATGTTGAGGCGGCAAGCTTTGGAAAGTGATTGGAGGATACAAACAAATATGTATTATTCCTCTAACTACATAACTACTGCTCTATTCTGGACCTCCCTTGACATTCTATACCAGATAACTTATATGTAATTCTCAAACTAACTACATACACCGGATACTTCTAGTTCTAGCAATACTCAGCTTTAGATGAGGGCCTATTTTACTGAGCAATTGGTCAAGGTCATTCACACATACTATACATATTATGACTAATCATAAATCAAATATGTTTTGCAAGCTTGCCATGAATATAATATAACACCCATAAGTGCCCAATTATGAATTTGGAATAATATTCTAACAGCTGTGTAGCTGCGGACCGGTCAGGGTGCCCATGATGACCCATGTCCACAGCCAAAAGCCTACAGTGGGCACATGAGCATCAAAAGTGGATCAAAGAACAATGGAAGAAGGTGGCCTCTTCTGATGTATCACGTTTTCTTTTACATCATGTGGATGACTGGTAAGTACATGCACATCACTTACTGGGGGAAGAGCTGGCACCAGGATTCAGTATGGGAAGAAGGCAAGCCGGTGGAGGCAGCGTGATCCTTTGAACAATGTTCTGCTGGGAAACTTTGGATCCCGCCATTCATGTGGATATTACTTGATACCGACCAGCTGTCCAACTCTCCTCTCCTGAAATACTCTGCACTGCTGGAGAACTCTGCTCCTTCCTCTATCCAGATCTCTCCTGAAATACTCTGCGCCACTGGGGGACTCTGCTCCTTCCTCTATCCAGCTCTCCTCTCCTGAAATACTCTGCTCCTTCCTCTATCCAGATCTTTCCTGAAATACTCTGCGCCACTGGGGGACTCTGCTCCTTCCTCTATCCAGCTCTCCTCTCCTGAAATACTCTGCTCCTTCCTCTATCCAGATCTCTCCTGAAATACTCTGCGCCACTGGAGGACTGTGCTTCTTCCTCTATCCAGCTCTCCTCTCCTGAAATACTCTGCTCCTTCCTCTATCTAGCTCTCCTCTCCTGAAATACTCTGCTCTGCTCCTTTTCTCTATCCTGCTCTCCTCTCCTGAAATACTCTGCTCCTTCCTCTATCTAGCTCTCCTCTCCTAAAATACTCTACCCTGCTGGAGGACTCTGCTCCTAACTCTATAACTCACCTCTCCTGAAATACTCTGATCTGCTGGAGATCTTTGCCCCTTCCCCTATCTAGCTCTCCTCTCCTGAAATACTCTGCTCTGCTGGAAGAGTCTGCTCCTTCCTCTATCCAGCTCCCCTCTCCTGAAATACCCTACCCTGCTGGAGGACTCTGCTCCTTCCTCTATCTCTCCTCTACTGAAGTACCATGTGCTTCTGGAGAACTCTATTTTTATACACACACAGAAAAAAAAAATATATGCACAAATTTTAGCATTCATACATGCTTTTCAATTCTCCATGAATTGAGCTGACCCTTTCCATCCATGCATTTCCATATAAGGCCACTAGATGGCGCCATATATCTTGCAAATGAAGTATCGCAGAGAACCATATTAAAACAGAATACAGATTTTGCAGGACACTTGTATAGGTTTTTCTATCCTGGCTGATGTTCCTAGGCCAAGCCTGCTGTAGGGAAAGTTTTTATCAGTTGAGATGGATCTTCATTATTGTTACTCTCAGACAGCCTGGTACCTGCAGTGCTCGCTCTCCCTCCGCTGTAGGAGAACCATGCAAGATCACCCAATGCAATGCCTGTTTGTAATAAGATCATTGCTGGGTGCTTTGTAGAAGTTTATAGTACCTGTAAGTAGGCGGCCGAGGAATATGCCACCTTCTGCCACCCTCGGGGCCACCTTCTTATATTTGGCCTATGGAGGTGTGCTGCAGACAACTCTGTGATTTCAGTGATCGGTAATAAATACCTGGAAATGTTGCACTGACACATGATATAATTAACCTGAAGGATATATTTGATGCAAGCTCTGGTTTCAAAAGCTAAAAAGATATTTGGTTATCTTTTTGTGATTCAGTGCACCAATAACCGTTCCCGCTGTGGGCTGGAAAAATCCAATTAGTGCACCATATTTGTTCTATGCCTGTGCACAGGTCTGGTGCAAGGATTTTTTACTCCCTAGGCGAAACATCATTTTGCCTCTCCACCCCCTTTGCACTGCCCATGTATACCCTACTTTTTTAATGAATCGCCTATCAAATGCAGCCTCACCAGCGCCCATCAAATGCAGCCTACCAGCATCCATGAAATGTAGCCTCACCAGCGCCCATCAATGCAGCCTCACCAACGCCCATCAAATGCAGGCTCACCAACGCCCATCCAATGCAGCCTCACCAACGCCCACCAATGCAGCCTACCAGTGCCCATCAATGAATGTTTGCTTGCTTCCATTCATTCGGGAGTCAGGACACAGAGACAGTCCTCCACCGCCACTGTGCCTCTGACACTATGTGCGAATGGAGCTGCAGCTGCCTGCTGATGCCGAGACTTAGTTGCTTGCTGCATAGGGAAGAGAGTAGGAACACCAGTGGCCAGGTGCCCTAGGCAGCAGTGCGCCCTAGGCGGCTGCCTAGTGGTAGCACCCGCCCTGCCTGTGCAGACTTTGCTACCTGCTCAGTACCGCTATACATGGACTCTTTTTAACTGTTCTTCACTCTCAGCGTAAGGCCCCTTTCAGACGGGGTGAACTCTGTCGAATGGATCCGCCTGCTCTCTCCACTGATCCCCACTGAGCAGGCAGATGACAGGCCCATGTCCAGACACGAACATAGCTCGCTGTTCTCTATGGGATGGTCGGATGGAGATAAACTGCCTGTCTGGTGCTCAATGTTTTGGGGGGGGGGGGAATAAACTTGCCCCCTCACTTGCACTTAAGCCACTACCCCCCGACCCGATCCCACCCCTGGAAGACAGGGGGCCCCCCTATCCCCCGCAGAAGCCGGACAGGAAGGCAGTGATCGGAGCCCTTACCGCAAGGAGGCAGATGGGATCCGGGATGAAGAGATGAGATGTAAGGTGAGCTTGCAGAGGGAAGAGCCAGGGCTTCTCCTCCTGGTCGAACAGGAAGTGGGTCCTAAGACTCCCTGGTGAATCTGCCCTTAGGACCCACCTCCTGATTGGCCCAGGAGAAGAATCAGGAAGACAACAGCAAATATACATTTTCTAATATCACACAACTGAGTGGGCTCAGGGTGCAGTGCTCTGTGCCCCAAGCCCACTTATTTTTTTTTTTTTTTTTTAAGCCAATGAAAGCCTCTGGCTCTAATCATGTGCTTCAAAAAAAAACGAAAAACCCTATTGGAATTCATGCATCTGGCGCCCTGCATGTAGATTAGGTGCCAGATGCATGGATTAGGGGGGCCTCTTATGGACGGGCTGCCACTGGTCTGTTGGTGTTGGTCTGCTGGTCAAATGGGGAACGGATCCCCATCCGTGTGTTTTTACAGGATCGGAACGGATACCAGCGGGTCTCGGCAGACACACGTCCACTGACATCCGCCGCTCCATAGAGAGCAATGGATGGTCCAATCGGGTTCCGCCTGAAAAACAGACAGGGGAAACCGATCGGCCCGCTGGTATGAAAGGGGCCTGAGTCTACACATTAGGTTAGGATGACTGAAATGTTTGGGCTGTAATTCTTTATTAAACATGATTTCTTTAGTAAACATCCATTATTAATGATTGTTCACACTCACAATCGGCCTTAAAAATCCTATAGATGTTACGTTTTATCGGCGTGCATGGGTGTCCGCAGGTAGGGGCAAGGGGGGGCAAGTGCCCCCCCCCCCGGAATCAGGGATCGGATCAGGAGTAATGACCCCATCACCCCTCTCTCTCTCACCCCTCTGCCTTTTTCACCCCCCTCTCTCTCTGTCACCCCCCACATGTATGCAGTTTCTGACAGTCTCTTGTGCCATGTCCGCAGTCTCTTGAGCCATGTATGCAGTTTCTGACAGTCTCTTGGACTATGTATGCAGTCTCTGGTCATCTCTTGTGCCATGTCCACAGCCTCGTACAGTCTCTTGAGCCATGTATACAGTCACTGAAGTCTCTTGGGCCATGTATGCCATCTCTGGCAGTCTCTTGGGCCATGTCCGCTGTCTCTGACAGTCTCTTGGGCCATGTTTGCAGTCTCTGACCATCACCTGTACTACGTCTGCAGTCTATGACCGTGATAATGTGATAATGACATTGTCGAAAAGGGTCATAGCATGGGTGACCTTAAAATGATGCCCCTCCCTGAAAAAAGTTCTGTGGACGCCCATGTCGGCGTGGACTACAGACCGGAGGCGACCTCATGGAAACTCCGGTTAATGTGAGATCTGTCTGTCAGCAGTCTGCTGTCGCTGTTTGGATGGAAATGAATGTCCTGATTTATTACTGTCATTATTATAACACCCAATGTCATACTTCCTAATATTTTACATGACTTCCACGGGGGGAGACTTTTCTGCTGAGCCGGGGCTTTTCACCGAATCACCAACAGAACCATCTAGAGGACAGCAAAACAATATTATCATGTCTGCTTCACGCAATATATAGAGATGCGTATTGTGCGTCTGAAATGATTCCCTGCAAAGAATCTATAACAACAAGATCGTCATTTAGACTAAAATGTGCAGAGACAGTTTTATTCGGTTTTGTGCTGCCACCACATAAACCCCACGCTGGCAGCAGAACGTTTGCATGAAAATCAGCCGGGTACATTGAAGATATATAAGTACATATGTATATGAATCTGTGTATATACTCCTGATCCCTGTACTGGGTGCGTTATACACTCCTGTCCCCAGCACTCTGTATGGTACATACCCTGTTTCCCTTAAAATAAGACCTAGCGTGATTGTCGGTGTTGGCTGCAATATAAGCCCTACCCCCCAAATAAGCCCTAGTTAAAGTCCTTGTAGGTCTTATTTTCAGGGTAAGGCTTATTTTCGGGGAAACAGAGTAGGGCTTATTTGGGGGGGTAGGGCTTATATTGCAGCCAACACCGACAATCAGGCTAGGTCTTATTTTAGGGGAAACAGGGTACTCCCGACCCCAGCACACAGTTATGATTATGGCACTCTGTACTTTACACACTCTTGACCCCCCCTGTACTCAGTATATTACACAATCCAAACCTCTGCACTCAGTATGTTAAACCCTCCCAATTAGGGTGCCCACATATCCCGGATTGCCGGGGATTGTCCCTTAATTCATATTTGTGTCCTGGGCACCTTCATTCCGGGACAATACAGTGTCCCGGAATGAAAAAAAAAACATATCACCATCCTGATAAATATTTCCAAACTGTTTGCTAGGGCCGCCCCGCCTCACGTCTAGCAACCAGTGACGTCGGCTGAGCGAGGCTTACCCAGAGCTGCCCTGCGCTGAGCAGCGCTCGGAGTCCACCCACCTCCACTACTTCTCCGCCTCCGATTTGCCGGTGGTTCTGCAACAGCGCCCAGTCAGATCAATGGGCAGGTGCGGTGTAGGAGTGGTCACCACTGTTTATTTTTTGCCAATTTTTGGGAAAAAAGCAAAGTATCAAAAAAAACATTTTTTTGGGCAGGTGCGGGAGGGGGGGGGGGGGGTGTGTCCCTGAATGGCAGTTTGGAAATGTGGTCACCCTACTCCCAATGTCTACGCTCTGGTGCTATGCACTCAGAACATTACACTACGTTGCATACTACTGACCCCTGCACACAATATGTTATCCACTCCTGACTCTTGCACTCAGTATGTTACACATTCCTGACCCCTGCACTTAGTGGGTTACACACGCTTGACCCCTGTACTCAGTATGTTACACAATCCTGACACCTGCACTCAGTACGTTACACACTCCTAGACCCTGCACTCAGTAGATTACACCCTGCGCTTAGTATATTACAAACTCCTGACTCCTGCGCTCAGTAGGTTACACACTCCTGACAACTGCACTCAGTATGTTACACGCTCCTGACCCCTGCACTCAGTATGTTACACGCTCCTGATCCCTGCACTCAGTATGTTACACGCTCCTGATCCCTGCACTCAGTATGTTACACGCTCCTGATCCCTGCACTCAGTATGTTACATGCTCCTGACCCCTGCACTCAGTATGTTACATGCTCTTGACCGCTGCACTCAGTATGTTATACAATCCTGACCCTTGCAATCAGTACATTACACACGCCTGATCTCTGCTCCTAGTACAATACACACTTCTGACCCCTGCACTCAGTACATTACACAATTCTGACCCCTGCACTCAGTATGTTACACAATCCTGACCCCTGCACTCAGTAAGTTACACTCTCCCAAGCCCTGCACTCAGTATGTTGCACACTCCTGACTCCTGCCTTTAGTACAGTACACATTTATGACCCTTGCACACATTATGTTACACATTCCTGACCCCTGCACTCTGGCGCTATGCACCTAGTATGTTACACACTCGTGACCCCTGCACTCAGTATGTTACATGCTCCTGACCCCTGCACTCAGTATGTTACACGCTCCTGACCCCTGCACTCCGGCACTATTCACAATCAGTACAAGGGGGAAGTTGGACACAGATTGATTGGATAGATTAGGTAGGTGCTCATATTACATCATTTTGATCAATTTAAATGTGATAATGTACAGAGATTGTACCGTCAAATTGTACTGTGTATGGTGACCCTTAGACAGTCGTCTCTGGAACAGGTGTCCCCATTGGTTGATTTCACCTCACCTCTTGTTCTGGGGACAACTCTAACATTTTGAATTTCCCATCACTACCTATCGCTTTGAAAATGCATTTCATATTTACATGTCATTTTTAAAGTGGAATTTTGCCTTTTTTGTGGGCGTCACTCCCCTCCTTTGGGTCGGGACGGTACGCCAGGAAACCGTGAGCAAAAAAAAAAAATGTTCACACCAAAGCAGTTCAGAGGCGTTCGAATGCGTTCTCTTTTATCGGTGGCGGGAGTATAGGGGCCCCACTCCTCCCGCCACGCTCCGGTGCCCTCTGCCACTGCTGACCGCGGCGGAGGGCACCGGAGCATGGCGGAGGGGGGGGGCCCTCTCCCGCAGGCCGATAAAAGTGATATTGCGGCGATTCCACTGCAAAGACCACTTTTATCTGAAACAGGACTGCTTTTTTAAAGCAGTTTTTAAATCTCAGAAAGAGGCTCGGTCCTTAAGTGGTTAATGAAAACAATGTAGCAATGAGTAACCTTAAAGAGGAAGTACACCCTGATGAGTTTACTTCCTCTTTCATTCCCTGCAAAGGCAAAGCATAATGGACTACTATGCATCGCATCGCATCGCATCGCGTAGTAGCCCATTATGTGTCACTTACCTGACACAGGAGCCAGCGATGTCACCGCTGTCCCCTGTAGTCCGGCGCATCCATCTTTTCGGTGGGGTCTCGCAGCTCCGCCGCTGTCATTCGGCGGAGCCGCGATGACATCACTCCCGCGCATGCGCACGGGAGCCGACACGGGCGGCAGCTCCGTTGTTGGAAATGCCGCGCTCAGTGCGCCTGCGCGCCGCTGTCTACGGCGCATGTCTTCGGGCAAATATCTCCTAAACCGTATAGGCTGAGCATTTTTCTGCATTGCCATTCTTGAAAGCGATCCAAAGCTGCCGCATTTTACAGCATTTTGCCCCTAAATGCATTCAAAATGATCCGCCTGCAAACGCGGCAGTTATTGGGCGCTTTTAGGGGCAAAAACGCATGAAATTCACTCTGTTTTGCTGCGGCTAGATTTCAGCTTACATTTGCCAATGAGGCTAGCTATTATTTTCACAGAAAAGGTGAAGCCCTCCCCGCGTCCCGGGGGATGTTTGCATACCTCCCCACCCCTCCTCCCCCTCCCCATCGCACCAACATGTACTTTGGTCTCATCTCTTTCCTGGATATAATAATGCGGTCACACATGGTTGGTGCCTGTGTAGATCCTCCTTTCAGAAGTTCTCCGCCTCGCCGACCCTGTCTGCCCCATTCAGCCTCAGCACTCCAGTCTCTTAATTACCAGTTTTCCCATCTCAGCGCTAATCACTGTTTACGGTACAGGAGAAAAATATGTCGGTTATGTTCAGGCCCGAGGCCGCCCACCGCCGTCCTGCCATGCCAGGCCTTTCCAAAGCTGTAAACACCAACCACAGAAGTGCGATTCATTTCAGACATGCGATGTGAGACATAACATCATGATCAGTGTCCTCCTATATTAGAAGGGACTCAGCCCATCAGGGGCATAGAAAGCAAACAGCTGAGGGTCTCAGTGAGTGATAACATGAAAACCTAGGCCAGTGATGGCGAACCTTGGCACTCCAGATGCTTTGGAACTACATTTCCCATGATGCTCCACTACACTGAAGTAGTTCCAAACCATCTGGGGTGCCAAGATCTCGCCATCACTGACCTAGAGTATATCCTGCATGTAGTGGAGCCTCCTCTTTTGCCAGGCTTAGCCCAGTGTAGAAAAAAAAGTTGAGGATAGCAGATCCTTTAAAGTAACCTTCTATAGAGACACCAGGGTTCAAGAAAAAATATTATTACTTTAACCACTTTCGGACCGCCCACTGACGTTATACGTCGGTACTTTGAAGAGGAATATCGTTGTTATGGCAGCAGCTAGCTGCCATAACTCCGGTATCCTCTTCTTCAGTGAGCGGTCCCATTTCAGACAAAAGTGGTCTCTGCAGCGGATTCGCTGCGAGATCACTTTTATTGGCGGCAGGGGGGATAGGGGCCCCACTCCTCCCGCCACGCTCCGGTGCCCTCTGCCACTGCTGACCGTGGCAGAGGGCACCGGAGCATGGCGGGAGGGGGGGGGCCTCTCCCGCAGGCCGATAAAAGTGATATTGCGGCGATTCCACTGCAAAGACCACTTTTATCTGAAACCGGACTGCTTTTTTAAAGCAGTTTTTAAATCTCAGAAAGAGGCTCGGTCCTTAAGTGGTTAATGAAAACAATGTAGCAATGAGTAACCTTAAAGAGGAAGTAAACCCTGATGAGTTTACTTCCTCTTTCATTCCCTGCAAAGGCAAAGCATAATGGATTACTATGCATCGCATCGCATCGCATCGCATAGTAGTCCATTATGTGTCACTTACCTGACACAGGAGCCAGCGATGTCACCGCTGTCCCCTGTAGTCCGGCACATCCATCTTTTCAGTGGGGTCTCGCAGCTCAGCCGCTGTCATTCGGCGGAGCCGCGAAGACGTCACTCTCGCGCATGCGCACGGGAGCCGACACGCGCGGCAGCTCCGTTGTTGGAAATGCCGCCGCTGTCTACGGCGCATGTCTTCGGGCAAATATCTCCTAAACCGTATAGGTTTAGGAGATATTTCTTGGACCTACAGGTAAGCCTTAATCTAGGCTTACCTGTAGGTCAAAGTGGTTTGTAAGGGTTTACAACCACTTTAAGATAAAAATAGCCCAGTGTATGTCTCTTTCACACCGGCTTCATCTCGTAGAAGAGCCGTGTGAACAGCAAGCTTTTACAAAGCATTTCCAGAGCTTCCAGCAAGCTTTGATGAGGCTTAAAACCACTTAACCACTTGCCGACCAGCGCACGACGATGTACGTTGACAGAATGGCACGGGCAGGCAAATGGGCGTACATGTACGTCCCTTTAAATTTGCCGCCCTGCCATCGGGTGCGCGCTGCCGGCGGTGCGCTCCCGCGCTGGTCGGGACCCCCGTGAGTCCGGTCGCGGGACCCGCGGACTCGATCGCCGCGGGCATCCCCGCGATCCTCTCACGGAGCGGCCGAATGGAGGAAATGCTGTGTAAACAACATTTCTCCATTCTGCCTAGCAACTAGTGACGCTGATCTCTGCTCCATGTGATTGGAGCAGAGATCAGTGTTCACTAAATGAAAGCCCAACCCCCCCACAGTTAGTAACACACCCCTAGGAACACTTAACCCCTACACTGCCACCCACTGGTTAACCCTTTCACTGCCAGTGTCATTTACACAGGAATCAGTGCATTTATATAGCAGTGATTACTGTATAAATGACAATGGTCCCAAAAATGTGTCAAAAATGTCCGATGGGTCCCCCACAATGTCGCAGTCACAATAAAAATCGCTGATCGCCGCCATTACTAGTAAAAAAAAAAAATTATTAATAAAAATGCTATAAAACTATCCCTATTTTGTAAACGCTATAACTTTTGCGCAAACCAATCAATAATCGCTTATTGCGATTTTTTTACCAAAAATATGTAGAAGAATACGTATCGGCCTAAACTGAGGGAAAAAAATGTTTTTTTATATATTTTTGGGGGATATTTATTATAACAAAAAGTAAAAAATAATGCGTTTTTTTCAAAATTGTCGCTCTATTTTTGTTTATAGCGCAAAAAATAAAAACCGCAGAGGTGATCAAATACCACCAAAAGAAAGCTCTATTTGTGGGAAAAAAAGGACGTCAATTTTGTTTGGGAGCCACGTCGCACGACTGCGCAATTGTCAGTTAAAGCGACGCAGTGCCGAATCGCAAAAAGTGGTCTGGTCTTTGACCAGCAAAATGGTCCGGTCTGTAAGTGGTTAAAGGTTTAGAGAAAGCTGTTTGAAGCTTGGCAAAAAGTTTGGTAAAAGCTTGCTGAAGCTTTCCCCCCAGGTTTGTTGTTCACGCTGCCCTTATACAAACTGAAGCCCGTGGAGGAGTGAAGGCATTCGGAAACAGTGAATCCAACATATCAAAATGACTAGCAGATGCAGAGATGTGGGCTGTTGAAGTTACATGCAAATCTTGACTTTTTGGGGGGGGCAAAAGAAGAGATTGGCTCCACCCCCTTTGACCCCCCCTAATTTAAAGTGGATCTCCGGACAGCTGCAGAATAGATAGCTGAAATATATAAGGATTGGGCCATACAACATAAAATGCAGTCACTTTGGTGCCAAGGAGCCACATCTTACATACAGCCCCCCCCCCCCCCCCACAAATGAATTCGACGCAGGGTTAGGCAACCTGGGGGCCCTCCAGCTGTTGTGGAACTGCATTTCCCATGAGGCATTGCAAGTCTGGCAGTTACAATTACTCCCAGACGCATGATGGGACTTGTAGTTCTGCAACAGCTGGAGGGCCCCAGGTAGAGAAGGAGACTTGATTTTTCTCTGCTACGCTTCAGTTACAGGTCATGTGCCTCCCCAGCCTGTGATTGGATAGGGAAAGCAGAAGCAGCATAATGTGGAGCTCATCTCTCTATCACTCTGCTCTCTCATCCAATCAGCATGTGCCTTGTTAGCATTTGGGCGCTGCTAAATTGGATGCTTGAGCTGTTTCTTCCACTCCAGTCTGAGCTTTGCTGTACAGAAACTGCAAGAGGCCGATACCAACAGTTTAATGAGGTGCTCACTCCTCTGTCACTCTTCTCTCTCCTCCAATCAGCATGTATACCTTTTTTAGCATTTGGTCACTGCAGCACAACTGATTGATTGCTTGTGCTGTTTCTTCTACCTGTTCTGAGCTCTGCTGTACAGGAATTGCAAGAAGCTGATACCAGCAGCTGACTGATACGTACAGCTCTTTGTCACTCTGCTCTCTCCTCAACAAGTTCCTTGTTGGCATTTGGGCACTGCGGTACAACTGATTGGATGCTTGCACAGTTTCTTCCACTCCAGTCTGAGCTTTGCTGTACAGAAACTGCAAGAGGCTGATTCCAGCAGCTGATTGATGTGCTCATTCCTCTGTCACTCTTCTCTCTCCCACAATCAGCATGTACCTTGTTGACATTTGGGCACTGCTGTACAACTGATCGGTTGCTTGTGTTGCTTCTTTTACCCTATTCTGAGCTCTGCTGTACAGGAATTGCAAGAGGCTGATACCAGCAGCTGACCGTAGAGCGCATCTCCCTTTCACTCTGCTCTGTCCTCCAATCAACAAGATCCTTGTTAGCATTTGGGCACGGCAGCACAACTTCCTCCACCCCAGTCTTAGCTCTGCTATGCAGAAGCTGCAAAAGGCTGATACCTGCAGCTGACTGATGCGCTCATTCCCCTGTCACTCTGTTCTCTTCTGCAATCAGCATGTACCATGTTGGCATATGGGCAATGCAGTACAACGGATTGGTTACTTTTTCTACACCAGTCTGAGCCTTGCTGTACAGGAACTGCAAGAGGCTGATACCAAGTACTTAATAAAGCGGACCTTCAGTCATTTTTCATCTTTCCATCCATTAAAACTTCTGCTCTTGTTGTTTTAACTTTGGATAGTAAAACATTTTTTTTCTGCCAGTAAATACCTTATACAGCCCACTTCCTGTTTCTTGTCTGGTCATTAGTCCAGTGATGGAGAACCTTGGCACTCCAGATGTTTTGGAACTACATTTCCCATGATGCTCATGCTCTCTGCATTATAGTGGAGCATCATGGGAAATGTAGTTCCAAAACATCTGGGGTGCCAAGGTTCACCATCACTGGTCTAGGCTTATGGCATCATGAACAGCTCTCTCTCTCTAAAGCCTCATACACACGATCGGACTTTGTACAAACTTTCCCTTGGATTTTTGTACAAAGGGCGTCGGCCCTGAACTTGTATTGCATACACACAGCAGGACTTTTTCAGCCAACTTTCACCAAATCACGTGGTTTTTTCTGCTCTTTACCGCCACCTTTGGTCAACTTCTGTATTGTTGTCTGATCTTTTGCATTGGTTCTGAGCATGCCTGTTTGTACTTTGTACAAAAGTCCTATGGTTTTTGATTGGACTTTGCTCCATCGGACTTTTGTTGCCAGAAAGTTTGTCCGTTCGCACAGCCAACAAAAGTCTGATGAAAACCAAAAAAGTTTGTCCGATGGAGCGTACGCACGGTCGGATGTTGCTCCAAAACAACTAATTTGCATGTTTGTTGTAAAAAAAAGTCTGATTGTGTGTATGGGCCTTAAGAGTTTTCCAGGAAGGAAGGGGAGGGATGAGTCATAAGAGGACCAATGAAAACTGCAGAGCTGGAGGTGTGTGTCTGTGTAAATCCAGGAAGTGAACAGGCAGCAGCTTCAGCTACCCACAGTTAAAATAGTTGCAGCCAAACTGGCAGAGGGAGATTTTTGCAGCATATTTGGCAAGTACAGAGTCACTGTATATATAAAATAATATGCAAAGTGGTTGGAGGGAAGCTTCGGAATGGAAAAGATGTTTTTATTACAAATTATGTGAGCAGACTGCAGTTCCTCTTTAAACTGCTTGTAAAAAGATATTAAATTATCTTCTGGTCATCCAGAAGATATTAAATTATATTGTATATTCATTGAATGTTTGCTAATATAGAGAGAGATTATCTATCTATCTATCTATATATATATATATATATATATATATATACACACACACACACACATATACAACACTTTATTTTTTTTCCCCTTTTTATTTTTTGTTTATTGCATATATTCTTTACTTACTTAGTAGTGATGTTGAAGTTCTGCCAGCATTGTCAGTGCAAATCTATTCCAACTACTCTAAAAACATCAGATTTTGTGGCTATTTATCTAATCTCAGCAGGCTGTCTATCCATTTATCTAACTTCCCTGCTTTATACAAAGAAATGTACTAAACTGAGACAAAAATAAATAAAATAAAGGCATAAATGCCTCAGACAACATGTTAAAGCTACAGTCACAACAATGACTTAAAACGATATCGTCTCTATAAATCCAGGAACCACATGTCCCAGCCTTCCCTGCCACCTCCAGCCTGCAGACAGACAAACAGGTGCAGCCAAGCAACCTCTCTCTAATCCTTATTCAAACCCCAACCAACGGAACTCTTCAGGGATTGGTGACAGCAGCCCCCCCTCCCGCCTCCTCTGCCATCCCATTGGCCTGCCTTGTGCCCTGGGGCTGTTTGCACAGTTGCTACATGAGGTCACTTGGTGCACATGAGGTCCCTGGGAGACTGAGCACTTGGCTGAAGCTGCAGGTGAAGCTGCACTCAGTGCATGGACTGCACAGGAGCTTTGATCTGCACAGACAGTAGGGCACCATCCCCCTGAGAAAGAGGAGGAGAAGGGGGGAGGGGGAGTGGTGGAGGGTGTGCTGGTCTCACCCCCCCTGCAGAGATGAGACTCTCATTGTTCAGCTGTTAGCACTCTGCTCCCTCCAGGGGCACACACACACACACACAAGATGGGCTCTTCTCTATGATAGCACAACTGCCCCTCCAATCCAGGACCCACTATGGATACCACCATCTCCCAGCTCATGGACCTGTTCCTGGACAGCCCCCTGGTCACCTGGGTGAGTGCATTCTACCTATACTGGTGGGGAATTGGGGTGGGGGCTCCTAAACCTGAGCAAAGCGCATGAACTGGTCGTGGAACTACAAGGGTCAGCATGTCCTCTCAAGAGTGGGTGGCATTGCATCTAAGTGCCACAGCAGCTAAAGGGCCACAAAAGCTGCAGAGAGAGGTTCATTTACTATCCAGATCACTTTATAGAAAGTTGCAAAACTTTTTTTTCAGGGCATTTCTTTTGGTACTTTTTTTCTTTTCTCTCCTCTTATTTTATATCATATATATATATATATATATATTATATTTTTATTTTTTTGTATAGTGTAAATTGTAGTGAGCCAGCAGCAGGAACCCTTTTTTTTTTATCTCTATGCAAATGCTATGTCTGTAGTGTGAACTCTTTTCCTATTCTCAGACCACCTGCAGACTTGGAATTTGCATTTTTTGTTTTCCTCCAGAGAATGGCTTTTCAGCTCTCGGGGTCCGCTCTGACCGTTTTTTGGAGGGAGCTGAATTTACTATGCTGCCCTTTTTATAACCAGAAGGTGACAACAGCCTTGTAAGCACATTTCTACGACATCCTCTCCGCCAGGCTCAGCGACTTTCTTGAAGTTTATAGGTGTGTAACTGAATAAAGATCAGTGTCACTGGAAGGAAATGGCTTTTTCTTTTTTTTTTTTTGCCTGGGGTGCAGTTTAACTCGGTGCGACTAAGCACCCCAGAACATCTCAATATCTTCTAACTGGCACTGCAACTGACATGCTGGATTGTTAGCTCTGCAGCCCAGTAATTTGCCTCCTGGGTTCTGTTGGGGACTGCCAGGACTGGCCTGAGCTCAGCATCATTTGCCTTTTTAGATTGTTCTTCTGCATGTGCTTTTATCATTTTGTTGTTACATTGTAACTAGTTTTCAAAATAAACATTTCTCTTCTAAAACATGTCATGTATCTGAAAGAGTTGTCAGGAAATTGATTAGTTCTGTATGTGTTCTTGTATCACTTAGATCCCTATATGTTGGAGTAGAACTCTTATGCCGCGTACACACGGTCGAACTGTTTGACGTACTTAGTCCGTCATACAATCCGACGTACAATCCGGCGTACTTTCCACTGAACGGACTTGACCACACACGGATACCCAAACAGTCCGAAAGCTTGCGCGATGACGTGTACAGCACGTACGACGGGACTAGAAATAGGAAGTCCAAGACACAGCAAAGCCCTGTAAATCCTTTCTGGGCATGCGCCATTCTTAGTCCGTCGGACTAGCATACTGAGGACCGTATTGTCCGCTGAAACCAAAGTACGACGGACAGATTTTTGGAAAAAACGAAATTCTTAGTACTCCGGTCTGCACGCTGAAAAAGTCCGCTGAAGCCCACACACGAGCGGATTGTCCGCTGAAATGTGTTTCAACGGACTAAGTACGTCAAACAGTTCGACCGTGTGTACGCGGCATTAGATCTCTATGTGCCCTTATAGAAATCTGTTTGATCTCTCTATGCCCGCACGGAATTCTGTTCGATCTCTCTCTCTCTCTCTCTATGCCTGCACAGAACTCTAGTAAGCTGGCCATACCCTATACAATTTTCTTATTCCATTTCTTTTTATATTTACCTTCAACCATGTAGTGCAAGGGCCTCCCTGATTGCATACAAATGAAAGTGTTTAGGGCTGACCTCATATATGGTTTTGGTAAATCTAAAGGAAAGTTGTACAAGAAAATTGTATAATCTACGGCCTGCCTTAGATATCTCTATGCCCTTATAGAACTAGAACTCTATCAGAACGCTGTATGCTTTTATAGAACTCTTAAATCCCTATGTTCCCTTTATAGAATTCTATTAGATACCTATATGCTCTTATATGTAAAGCACTGCGCAAACTGTTGGCGCTATATAAATATTGTGTAATAATAATAATACTATGCCCTTTTAAAACTTTTAGATCCCTATATGCCCTTTGTAGAACTCGTAGATCCCTATATGCCCTTTATAGAACTCGTAGATCCCTATATGCCCTTTTTAGAACTCGTAGATCCCTATATGCCCTTTTTAGAACTCGTAGATTCCGATATGCCCTTTTTAGAACTCGTAGATCCCGATTTGCCCTTTTTAGAACTCGTAGATCCCTCTATGCTCTTTTTAGAACTCGTAGATCCCTCTATGCTCTTTTTAGAACTCGTAGATCCCGATATGCCCTTTTTAGAACTCGTAGATCCTGATATGCCCTTTTTAGAACTAGTAGATCCCGATATGCTCTTATAGAACGCTGTTACAGCTATAGTCAAAAGTTTTGAGAATGACACAAATATACGTTTTCACAAAGTCTAAGTTTCCTAAAGTGTCAAAGGCTTCTATTGACAATGACATGAAGTTTACACAAAGTCAATATTTGCAGTGTTGACCTTTCTTTTTCAAGACCTCCCTGGCATGCTGTCAGTCTACTTCTGGGCCACATGCTGACTGATGACCACCCATTCTTGCATAATTAATGCTTGGGGTTTGTCAGAATTTGTGGGGGTCTTTTGTTCACCTGCCTCTTGAGGATTGACCACAAGTTCTCAATGGAATTACGATCTGGGGAGTTTCCTAGCCATGGACCCAAAATGTCCATGTTTTGTTCCCCAAGCCACTTGGTTATTACTTTTGCCCTATGGCAAGGTGCTCCATCATGCTGGGAAAGGCATTGTTCCTCACCAAACTGTTCTTGGATGGTTGGGAAAAGTTGCTCTCGAAGGATGGTTTTGTACCATTCTTTATTCATGGCTGTGTTCTTGGGCAAATTGTGAGTGAGCCCACTCCCTTGGCTGAAAAGCAACCCCAAACATGACTGGTCTCAGCATGCTTTACTGTTGTCATGACCCAGGACTGATGGTAGCGCTCATCTTTTCTTCTCCGGACAATGTTTTTTTCTGGATGCCCCAAACAATTGGAAAGGGGATTCATCAGAGAAAATTACTTTACCCCAGTCCTCAGCAGTCTAATCTCTGTACCTACCTTTTGCAGAATATCAGTCTGTCCCTGATGGTTTTTCCTGGAGAGAAGTGGCTTCTTCGCTGCCTTTCTTGACACCAGACCATCCTACAAATGTGTTCTGCTCACTGTGTGTGTGTGTAGATGTACTCACACCTGCCTGCTGCCATTCCTGGGCAAGCTCTGCACTGGTGGCACCCCCTTTCCCGCACCTGAATCAACTATCCTGCCACTTGCTGGACTTTCTTGGGTGCCCTGATGCTTCCATAACGAATGCAGTGGAATTTTTTTCTTTTTTGGAATTGTTTATTTTCATGGCAAAGAAGGACTTTGCAATTATTTAGCGATTTTTTTTTTTTTTTCTCCCCATCTGATCGCTCAACATAACATTCTGGAGTTATATGCAAATTGCCATCATAACAACTGTGGCAGCGGACTTTGTGAAGATTGATGTTTGTGTCATTCTCAAAACTTTTGACCATGGCTGTAGATCTCCTATATGCTCTTATAGAACGCTATTAGATCACTATGTGCTATTAGATCTCTATGTGCTCTTATAGAACGCTATTAGATCTCTATGTGCTCTTATAGAACGCTATTAGATCTCTATGTGCTCTTATAGAACGCTATTAGATCTCTATGTGCTCTTATAGAACGCTATTAGATCTCTATGTATGCTCTTATAGAACGCTATTAGATCTCTATGTATGCTCTTATAGAACGCTATTAGATCTCTATGTATGCTCTTATAGAACGCTATTAGATCTCTATGTATGCTCTTATAGAACGCTATTAGATCTCTATGTGCTCTTATAGAACGCTATTAGATCTCTATGTATGCTCTTATAGAACGCTATTAGATCTCTATGTATGCTCTTATAGAACGCTATTAGATCTCTATGTATGCTCTTATAGAACGCTATTAGATCTCTATGTATGCTCTTATAGAACGCTATTAGATCTCTATGTATGCTCTTATAGAATGCTATTGGATCTGTACATGCCCTTACAGAACTCTATATTAGATCTATATGTGCTCTTCTAGAAATATAGATGGCAGATGGCCAGGGGCGGACTGACCATTGGGCTACTCGGACACTGCCCGAGGGCCCCATGCAACTGGGGGGCCCCATCAGGGTTGCCAGCCTCAGTAAAACCAGGGACAGTATGTAAATCCCGAGATTATAGCTGCCCCACCTCTCCAGTACCTTCTCAGCCAATAGAAACATGTATGTGTGTACTGTGTGTGTGTGATTGTATACTGTGTGTGTGTTTGTGTATAATATGTGGCCCCATAATCTCCTATTGCCTGGGGGCCCCATAATCTCCTATTGCCCGGGGGCCCCATAATCTCCTATTGCCCGGGGGCCCCATGAGTTGTCAGTCCGCCCCTGCAGATGGCAGAATTTCAATTCTGTAGTGGAAGTTCTGAAATTCTGATTTCACTTGTTGCCATTCATAGAAGATGATGAGTTTGTTTTATTTATTTATTTTTTTTTTTTTTCATTTTTTTTTGTCTGAAGTTCAGTTTAACAGTGAATATCAAGAACATCTCAGTATTTTCGGTTTGACATGGCAGCCACAATGCTGGATTGTTAGCTCTGTGGCTCAGTTATTTGTCTGTTGTGGACCTGCCAGGGCCCGCTGGATCCAATAGCTCAGCAGCATTTGGCTTGTCCACCATGTATGTACAGTTTTTTTTTATTTTTTTTTTATTTTTTATTTTTTTTATCATTTCGTTACATTTGTCAACAAACTGTAATTGGAATGCTGGTCAGGAAAACTTTTAAAATCTGTATATGATATCATAGAAATCTTTTAGATCTGCATACGCTTCCACAGAAATATAGAAGGCCAGTCTGCTGGTTTAGATTTCTTATTTCAATAAATGCTGAATTTAGTGGAATATGTGAAACTTTTTGATCATTTTTGTAGTCATTCACATATGCTGACTTTGGTCTGAGGTGCAGAATGAATAAGATACACAAGAACGCCTAAACATGTTCTGTTCGACCCTTCAGCTGCCATGCTGGATTGTTAGCTCTGCAGCCCATTTGCCTTCTTGGGTCTGCTGTGGACCTGCCAGGACCAGAATGGGCTTAGATTGCCTATTGTGGACTATCATCTTGTTACATTTAAAACTTGTTTATAAAATATTCTTCTAGCACTAACCCCCAAAGGAGCTGCTGGTTTTTTGTTGGGCTAAGGCTCGGTTCACACAGGGGCGACTTGTCCAGGCGACTTCGCCGCCTGACAAGTCGCTCCCCGTTCTGTACTACGGAACCGTTCTAATAGGAGCGACTCAAGTCGCTCCGACTTAGAAAAAAGGTTCCTGTACTACTTTTGCGGCGACTTCGGGCGACTTGCATTGACTTCTATACAGAAGTCGTTTTGCAAGTCACCGCTGAGGTCGCGGCAGGTCGCGGCGCTGCAAGTCGTGCCGCGTACTGTGTGAACCGAGCCTTACCGTTACCTCACCTGTTCACTGTTTCCGTCTTAGGGGTCCCGTTGTAGAGTGGATTAAAGAATGTTAGCTCCGACACTTAGTCTTTTCCAAAGACTGGATCAAGGAAATACCTCTAGCCCCCAATTACAAGGTACCTGAATCCCCCCTCACCCTATATCCCTCTATTGCAAAACTTCACGTTCTTTCAAAGAAAGTCCTTGAAAGAACGTGAAGTTTTGCAATAGAGGGATATAGGGTGAGGGGGGATTCAGGTACCTTGTAATTGGGGGCTAGAGGTATTTCCTTGATCCAGTGGACAAACCGCTTCCACAGGCTGGATATGGCAACCATCAGATAGGCCTCTCTCACTAACCTAGCAGCTGGTGAGATGCTCGAACAAAGTCTCTGCCACAGACTTGTCAATTCAACGGAATCGTTGTGCAATCCTCTGCCACAGGAAAGCACAACCAGCAACTTGTTGTAAAGTTAAAGAGCTGTCACACACTACCAATTTCTTTCAGCCGATCCGGCGATACTGTGTGGTAGGTGACCCGGGATGCGTCCTCCAACTGAGTCTCCAGGCTCTTCCAGAGATACCAGCCTTGTTGCTCGGTCCTCACCTGAAAAAGTCCTCCCCTGGATCCTCCAGTCGCTTAGCTTCTCCCCGCAGGCAAGACAGCACAGGACCACCCCTGGATCGGTAGGCCCCAAGACTTTTGGGCTCACCCTTTCAGTTGTAAAGCCTCGGACCAGCCGGCCCAGAGACATAGAGAAAGGCAGCACACACCTCAGGCCAGGAGGGCCATGAGGTCGGGATAACGACCCCCAAAAATATGGCGCCTGTACCTTTTAAAGAGGAAGTAAACCCTGATGGGTTTACTTCCTCTTTCATTCCCTGCAAAGGTAAAGCATAATGGACTACTATGCATCGCATAGTAGCTCATTATGTGTCACTTACCTGACACAGGAGCCAGCGAAGTCGCCGCTGATCCCTGTAGTCCGCCGCATCCATCTTGCTGGTGGCGTCTCACAGCTCCGACCAATGACAGCGGCGAAGCCGCGATGAGGTCACTCCCGCGCATGCGCACGGGAGTCGCGTCTCGCAGCTCCGCCTCTGCCATTCGGCGAAGCCGCGATGACGTCACTCCCGCGCATGCGCACGGGAGTCGACAAATTAGGCAAATCCATTCTTGGATTTGCCGCATTTAGTGCGCCTGCGCGCCGCTGTCTACGGCGCATGCGCCGTAGACAGCGGTGCCCATTTTCGGGCAAATATCTCCTAAACCATATAGGTTTAGGAGATATTGCTTGGACCTACAGGTAAGCCTTAATCTAGGCTTACCTGTAGGTCAAAGTGGTTTGAAGGGGTTTACTTCCTCTTTAAGTACCCTTACCCAGGATGCACAGCGGGTGAACCACTCCCACCGGGCTATTTCTGAGTAAAAGAGGTACCCAATGCATTCAACCTGTTGCATTTCCAACACTTACCAGTGGTGACTGCGACACCCACGGCCAAGTGGAAACTAGCACAACCCAGCTGGTACATAAACCAGAACTTTGACATAATTAGTCTGAGCCTAAAATAAGTTTTACATCATACAATGTTAAGGGACTAAACACCCCAGAGAAACGTACACGATTAATAATGGAGTTGAAAAGATTTAAATCTCAAATAGTTTTCTTACAGGAAACTCATTTTAAAAAGGATAGGATCCCTTGGAGTAAAGGTCATTATTTCCCCTGGGTATATCATAGCACCTCACAGAACTCGAAATCCTGTGGGGTATCTATTTTAATAGCAAGACAGACACCATGGAAGGAACAAGGGGTATACATGGATGAGGAAGGTCGCCTCCTGATAGTAAAAGGTACATTGGGCTGCCAAAAAGTGACATTGGTAAATATATATCTGCCAAATGAAAACCAAGTAACCTCTCTAGAAATCTATTTACAGATTATTCAACAACATAAAGAGGGAATACTAGTGTTAGGAGGCGACCTAAATATGGCTTTGGATCCAATAATAGACACATCAAAAGGCTCGTCTCATCTATCTTATGTCAAATTAAGGAAAGTAAAGAGAATGATGCAAGAACTGCAGCTGATCGACAGCTGGAGGGCTGTTCACACACAGAGCAGAGATTATACTTTTTTCTCGGCAAAATTTAAATCTTACTCTAGAATTGACTATATTTTAATCTCCCAGAATGTGATTACATCCCTAGTGGAAGCCTCAATTGGCCTATTTACACTATCAGACCACGCCCCGACGAGTTGTGTGATTGAATTAGGGGAAGCTGAACCAAGGGAATGGCAATGGAAGTTAAATGAAACATTACTAAAGGATAGTGAATATAAGGTAAAATTAGAACAAGAACTGGATGTTTTTTTTGCAACAAATAAAGTAGGAGAAACAACACCTTTTTGTATATGGGAAACACATAAATGTGTCATGAGAGGAATATTTATATCCATGGGAGCACATAGAAAACGCAGAATGAATGAAACGATTGATAACTTGCTTAAAGAGATTAGGGAACTAGAAACAGTACATAAAAAATCACAAGCACAATTAGTAGAACAGAAATTAGAGGGTCTGCGTGAAAAATTAAATCTCCAATTAATAGATAAAGCGAAAGCAAAGCTAACTCGAGGGAAACGGAGATTCTATGAATTTGGGAATAAACCAGGGAGACTGTTGGCAAACGCCCTCAGAGAAAGCACAACTAGGAATTCAATTACACAAATTAAGACACAGAGAGATGAAATGGTTAATACATCGGAGAAAATTGCTCAGGTATTCAAAGAATACTATGAGAAGCTATATCAGTTGGAAAAGAAGTCTACGTTGGCAGAGGAGTTAAAAAAAGGAGAGATCGCTAGAGAATATATTGAAAGGACAGAAATGCCAAAAATAACAGAGGAAATGGCCAGAGAAATAGATGTACCAATCACTCTAGAGGAAGTTGCAAAAGCATTAAAAATATTGAAATTAGGTAAATCACCAGGTCCAGATGGATTTACTTTGTCATATTATAGAATGTTCGCGGAGAAATTGGCTCCGAGATTCGTGGAAGCTTATAATTCAATACGGGAAGGGAAGCAAATTCCAACAGAAACATTACTGGCGCATATAACAGTAATACCGAAAGAAGGAAAGGATCCCTCTCAGTGTCCCAGCTACCGACCTATTTCGTTGTTGAATGTGGACCTTAAATTGTTCACAAAAATATTAGCCATGAGATTGATAAATTTGATACCGGAACTAATACACCCAGATCAAGTGGGATTCGTCCCAGGGAGAGAAGGAAGAGAAAATACGCAACGAGTGGTGAACACAATTTACCTGGTACAAAAATTGCATAAGTCAATGGTGATAGTATCTGCGGATGCAGAAAAAGCGTTTGATCGGGTGGATTGGATATTCTTAAAAGCAGTACTACAACATATAGGCCTGGGGGAGGGGATGCTGAGATGGATCCTAAACTTATATTCAAAACCAAGTGCTAGGGTGAAAGTGAATGACAGATTATCAGAGCCATTCTCCATTTTAAATGGAACACGCCAGGGATGTCCCCTCTCACCCCTGATATTCATTTTGACAATAGAACCTTTTTTAAGGAAAATACGTGCCAATGTGGATATCAGGGGGGTAAAAATAAAAAATGAGGATCAGAAGTTGGCAGCTTATGCAGATGATTTGATTTTTTTTGTAACGTCCCCAATTACATCTCTCCCATCTTTACTAATGGAGCTACGAGAATATGGGAAAATATCCAACTTTAGAATAAACTATGGAAAATCGGAGGCAATGGGAGTAGAGATGGATTCGCCTCAGTTGCAAGCAGTGTCCACGCAATTTGATTTTAGATGGACGAATTCATATATAAGTTACTTAGGAACAAAAATGTCAAAAAATCTAAATGAACTGTTTGAACTTAACTATATCCCACTGGTAAGACAGATCAAAAGTGATCTTCAAAAATGGGACAAAGAGATTTTTACATGGTTCGGGAGAACCAATATTATTAAGATGAATGTGATGCCCAGACTGTTATACATAATTCAAACTATACCAATTAAGATCCCTTCAAGTTTGTTTAAGGATCTTAGATCAAGATTTATGAAGTTCATCTGGGCTGGGAAACCAGCAAGAGTACGCCGAGATATTTTAGTACTCCCCAAAGGAAAAGGAGGGATAGGACTTCCAGATCCAATAAAATACCAGGAGGCCTCACACTTAACTAGAGTAGTGGAATGGTGTAGGCTTAAAAACGAAAAACCGTGGATACAGACAGAACAAGCAGCGACAGATATCCCATTGGAAGGATTAGTGTGGATTCCAGATACAGAAATACCAATGGGATTGAGAAAACATCCAATACTAGGGGAGACATTACGAATAACTAAAAGAGTATTCAGGAAAACATCTATTTCAAGAATTCCCAGCCCGCTCCTTCCTATCCTTGGTACCCCAGCATTTCTACCGGGAATGACAGATCCAAAGTTTAAAACAATACAAGATAGAGGTATGAGTAGAATTTGTCATTTCTCGGTAGGCAACCGGTTAATGACTAAAAAAGATACTGAAAAAGGAATGACATTAGGATTAGACCCTTTCAGAATGAGGCAATTAGAAGCCTTTATTAGATCTAAATCAAAGGTATACGTAGAAATAAGGGCATTGACTGAGTTTGAAGAGATCTGTTTGAAAGGAGAGGAACTGAGACATCTGATGTCTTATTTTTATAGTATGTTAATAGAACAGGAGACTTCACAAGATTTGCCCTTTTTACAGGCTTGGGAAAGAGATTTAGGGACTACGTTTTCCCCAGAACAAAAGGATAAGATGCTGTTGTTTAATCAAAAGGCCTCGATGGCAAGCAGATATCAAGAAGGGGGATATAAGATCCTTACTAGGTGGTATAGAACACCAAAAGTGTTACATCAAATTTACCCCCAGATATCAGAGACATGTTGGAGATGTCATGGAGCAGAAGGAACATTATTACATATATTTTGGGAATGTCCAAAAATTAGAGTGTTCTGGGAGATGGTAGCCGATACTATTGTAAGGATTACAGGAATTGACCTGGGAGATAAACCGGCAACTTTTCTGCTGCTGGACATCCCAATGGCAATAGAAAGATTCAAAAATTCTTTGCTGAGACATTTATTGATAGCAGCAAGGGCATGTATCCCGGTTCTGTGGAAAAAAAGCAACCCTCCAGCTAGAGCACAGTGGTTTCAGAGAATTGCAGAAATCCAACAAATGGAAAATTTAACAATGACAATGAGAGATCAAGACGAGAAATATCAGAAGATCTGGGCTCCATATCTAAATTATAGAGAAAGTATGATGTGAAACATTTCGAAATATGATAGAGCAGGCGGGTGGTGGTGGGGGGGGGGGGGAGTGAGGGGGGGGATTATAGTGAAAATTCAAACTTTTTTTTTTTTTTTTTTTTTTCTTGTTTGTATATTTATTTATTTTTCTGGGAGGGAAGGGTGAGGGAGGGGGGGGACTACCGGGAGATTCCCGGTGGGCCGATGGCTCAGTGGGCCGGTTTCAGTGACAGCCTAGCCAAATGAATGGCTGTGCTACTCGCACAGCCATTCATTTGAGCACCGCTGTACTTCTGAGCACAGCGCGGCGCACTTCGGCTCTTTCCGCCCCCACTCGGCGCTCTCATAACACATCTTCGGCCACCTCCGCCACCGCTCGGCTTCCCCCGCCCTGCTCCTCTCCGACAGCGAACAAAACTCGGCTATCTCCGGCGGCCCCCGCGGTAACGGACGCTGTGAGTTTAAATGAGCCGGGGGCCGCCATGAGAGCAGCCGACAGGCAGAGAAGTCCCTGGAGCAGACGAGGGAGCCTGGAGGATGGCGGTGCTGCAGGAACCCATCCAGGTAACCGGCCGGCCCATTGAATACTGTATATAGCACATGGCTGGATATATATATATATATATATATATATATATATATATATATATATATATATATATATATATATATATATATATATATATATATATATATATATATATATATATATATATTGTAATGTTCGGGGGACCAGGTAGACCGCAGGACACAGGCTTTTCATACAACAAACGGTTTATTAACTTAAATAGCTTTACAGCAGCCAAAAACAAAAGGAAAAAGATTTGTAGTCTCACCGACTTGCAAAGTCCAGAACAGCTGTCCTTATCAGAAACAGAGCTTGGTCTTGATGGCAGGTAGCTTCTCCTACCAGGAGCCTTCCAAACAGGACACTGCTGTCCACTTCATTTGCTGCAACCCAAAACAAACGCCAAACACCATCCACCATGTGTTCTCCACTCCTCCACACCCATCTACAACTTCCTGTCTTGCCTTTTAAAGACACTTCCTCTAACAGGTGGGTTAATCAATTTTCATTCCCTAAAGAGAGCACAACCCAAACAGAGGGGAAATATAGCGTCCTTCCAGGACCCAGCCACGGCGTCCATTACATATCCCCCCCCTGTGCCCCAACGCCAAGGAGGTGGAGGCAACAGTGGAGCTCAAACAATGGACTCGGGAGAGGGCATCTGCGTTTTGATGCAGTCTCCCGGGCCTATGCTCCACTACAAACTTAAATTCCTGGAGTGCCAGGAACCACCGGGTAACCCTGGCATTAGTCCCTTTTCCCTGTCTCAGCCATGTTAAAGGGGCATGGTCAGAAATCAACCTAAACTTCCTCCCCAAAAGGTAATATCTGAGGGATTCCAGAGCCCACTTAATGGCCAGACACTCTCGTTCAATTATGGCATAGTTTTTCTCCGCTGGTGTTAACTTCCTGCTGAGGAAGACTATCGGGTGTTCCTCGCCATGAATAACCTGTGACAACACCGCTCCCAATCCTACATCGGAAGCATCAGTCTGGAGAATAAATTCTTTTGAAAAATTGGGTGCTACAAGGACAGGGTGTTGGCACAGCGCCGACTTGAGCTCCAAAAAAGCCTTCTCAGCGTCTGCATTCCACTCCACCATGACCGATTTCCGACCCTTAGTCAGATCGGTCAACGGAGCCGCCAACGTGGCAAAGTTGGGTACAAACCTCCTGTAGTATCCCACCATGCCCAGGAATGCACGTACCTGCTTTTTTGTGAGGGGGCGGGGCCAATTCTGTATAGCCTCTATCTTGTTGACCTGAGGTTTCACTACCCCTCTACCCACGATATAACCCAGGTATTTCACCTCCTCCATTCCCAAAGCACATTTTTCAGGGTTTATTGTAAACCCCTCCTTCCAAAGAGAGTCCAGCACTGCCTGCACTTTGGGCAAATGGGATTCCCAGTCTTTGCTAAAAATGACTATATCGTCCAAGTATACTGAGGCATACTTCCGGTGAGGTCGTAAAATCCTATCCATTGCTCTCTGGAAAGTGGCTGGAGCAGTTTGCAATCCAAAAGGCATCCTTTTGTACTGAAAACTCCCCTCTGGGGTAGAAAAAGCAGTTTTCTCTCTAGCAGCCTTAGTCAACGGTATTTGCCAATACCCCTTGGTAAGGTCTAACGTAGTGATATACCTGGCTGGACCTAGTCTCTCGATAAGCTCATCTACCCGGGGCATAGGGTAGGCATCAAACCGGGAAACTTCATTAAGTTTCCGGAAATCATTGCAGAATCGCAGAGTCCCGTTGGGCTTCGGTACCAACACAATCGGGCTCGACCACTCACTCTGCGATTCCTCAATAATCCCTAGGTCTAACATCTTTTTTACTTCCTCTGAAACGGCCTTCCTTTGAGCCTCTGGGATGCGGTAGGGCCGGACAAAAACTTTGACTCCTGGTTCTGTGACAATATCATGCTCTACGACACTAGTGAGCCCGGGCAAGTCTGAAAATTTTTCTTTATTTCTCTGCAAGAACTCCTTTGCCTGCTGACTTTGGGTTTTAGACAGGGTATTTGCTATTTGGACACTCTCCACCCCAACCCGAGGCTCAAGTTTTGTACTAGCCAGGGAGGTCGCTGGTTCCCTGTCTGTCCAGGGCTTTAACAAGTTTACATGATATATCTGGAAGGGTTTCCTCTTGCCTGGTTGGTGGACTCTATAATTTACCTCTCCCATTTTTTCCACAACCTCGAAAGGGCCTTGCCATCTGGCCAAGAATTTACTTTCCACAGTGGGAATCAACACTGCTACTCGATCCCCCACTTGGAAGTTCCTAATTTTGGCTGCCCTATTATAGACCTGTCGTTGAGCCTCCTGGGCTTTTTGTAAGTGTTCCTTAACTAGCGGCATCACAGTTCGGATCCTCTCCTGCATTTGAGAGACATATTCAAGAACACTTTTATGCTGGATTGGTTCACTTTCCCATTCTTCTTTAACAAAGTCCAGTAGTCCGCGAGGTCTCCGCCCATATACCAATTCAAAGGGCGAAAACCCAGTGGAGGCCTGGGGCACTTCTCGGATAGCGAACAGGAGAGCTGGTAACAAGCAGTCCCAGTCTTTCCCATCCCTTTGTACCACTCTCTTGAGCATAGACTTAAGGGTCTTATTAAAACGTTCTACCAATCCATCTGTTTGGGGATGGTAGACCGATGTGCGCAGCTGTTTAATCCGGAACAGTTTGCATACATCAGCCATAACCTTCGACATAAACGGGGTGCCCTGGTCTGAGTATTTCCTTGGGAAAACCTGTCCGTGTAAACAACTGGAATAACTCCCGTGCAATAGCCTTAGAGGAGGTATTCCGCAGGGGTAGCGCCTCAGGATATCGAGTGGCATAGTCAAGGATCACTAGTATGTAAGAATGCCCTCGAGCCGACTTTACCAAGGGACCCACTATATCCATGGCTATCCTCTCGAATGGGACCTCAATTATGGGTAGAGGGACCAACGGGCTCCAGAAATGGGTCGCCGGAGCGGTCAACTGACAGGTGGGACAAGAGGTACAGTATCTCCTTACCTCTGCTTTCAAGCCTGGCCAGTAAAACCGGTCGGCGATCCGTGCCTCCGTCTTTTCAACTCCCAGGTGTCCCCCTAACACATCATCATGGGCCAGGTCCAGGACCTTGCGTCTATATTGTTGGGGTACCAATAATTGTTCTACCACATTTTCTCTCACTTTAGTAACCCGATAAAGCAATTCATTACGTATTGAAAAATGTGGCCACCGCTCATTAGCACCTGGCTCTTGGGGCTCCCCATTTATTACTACAACCTGTTCCCGTGCCCTGGCCAAAGTGGGGTCCTGCATCTGGGCAGTACCAAATGCCCCCTGGGGAACACCCAAATCTGGCAAGTCAGGGGTAGAGGCCATTTCCTCATCGTCTTCCCCCAGCATTACCTGAAGCGGGGAAGGTTCCCCCCCCTCAGTGTTCAGGTAGGTCTGAGAACCCCACATATTGACATCTTTAACAGTATCAGCACTATTTTCATCATTATTAACCAAAGTCTTGGCGTTTTTATCAACTGGGTCCATATTATGAACATGTGGCATCTCAGGGTTATTACCCTCTACAACAGGAACAGAGGGACTAGTTTCTTCCCAGTCTCTGGACCTTTCAGATAGTTCTCCTTGTCTCCAAAGTTTTGCAAATAATGGACAGTCTCGTCCTATGATAACGTCATGTACCAAGTTCTTTACCACCCCCACCTCTTGAGTACCAGTGCCACATGCTGTGGAGATGGACACCGAGATGAGAGGGTACTCTCTAGTGTCCCCATGAATGCACACAACCCGCAAAATTTTGCTTACCGGACCGATCTTCCCAATTACTCTAGGGTGAACCAGGGTTACCATGCTTCCAGAGTCCAGCAAGGCCCATGCAGGGTGGTGGTTCACTTGGACTTCACACTCAAAATTCCTCTCTCCAAGGTCAAGATGTGTTGTACACGATTTATGGGCATAAAAAGACCCCCTCCGAAGAACCCCGCATTCCATGGGTTCTTCCTGCAATGGGCAGTGGGCCCGGGTATGGCCCCAGGCATGACATCGCCAACATTGTACATCCCCTCCTCTCCGATCAGGAACAGGTCGCTGAGGGGGTAACGGGTGTGACTCTTGGCCTTCCGGGGTGTTGGTTCCAGGGCTCCTGGGGACATCCGTTCGAAGGGCGGCAGTTGGTCGGAAGGGCCGTGGCCGACTGGGCCCTTGACGCTTGGTGGGGCCAAGCAGATCCTCCACCACCGTATATCGTTCCACCATCTCAACAAGGCCGTTCGCGGTTTTGGGGTCTCCATGACTGACCCACCGTTGAAGGTCATCTGGCAGTGACCTTAAGTACCGGTCCAGCACGATCCGCTCCACAATTTGGGGGCCAGACAACACTTCGGGCTGTAGCCATTTTTTTACTAGTTGCACCAGGTCATGCATTTGAGATCGTGGTGGCCGGTTTGAACGATACTTCCATTGGTGCACTCGTTGGGCCCGAACGGCCGTAGTCACCCCCAACCGAGCCAGTATTTCTGCCTTTAGTTTTTGATAATTTTTAGCATCTTCTGGTGGTAGGTCAAAATAGGCTTTTTGAGAATCTCCGGTGAGGAAGGGAGCAATTAAGCCGGCCCACTGGTCCTGGGGCCACCCTTCTCTCTCTGCCGTCCTCTCAAATGTTGCCAGAAACGCCTCTACGTCATCACTCGGGGACAACTTCTGCAAGAAATGGCTTGCCCTTATGGTCACCTGGTTGCCAGGGGCAACGGCCACTTGTTCACGGACCTGAGAAAGCTGCTGCACTGCTTCTTTTAAGGCCGCCATCTGATCCTGCATAACCCCTTGTTGGGTCGCTTGCTGGGCTGCTAACTGGGCCACCAACAGGCGAGTATTTTCTTGCTGCAAAGCCAGTGCCTCGTTGTGCTGCGTTGCTAAGCGCTGATTAGCTTCCTCATGGCGGGTCTGAGCTTGTATATTTGCCAAGGACAGCTGTTTAATTAGCTCCTCCATTGTTTCAGCTTTCCGCAGTTGTGCAGCTTTAACCCAGGACATAAATTCACTGTACTGTCCCTTTAAATGTCAGTTCAAATTCACAAAAAAAAAAAAATAAAATAGCAAGAAAAAAATGCCTGTTACTTTGTCCTGCCCGCATTCGAGCACCACTTGTAATGTTCGGGGGACCAGGTAGACCGCAGGACACAGGCTTTTCATACAACAAACGGTTTATTAACTTAAATAGCTTTACAGCAGCCAAAAACAAAAGGAAAAAGATTTGTAGTCTCACCGACTTGCAAAGTCCAGAACAGCTGTCCTTATCAGAAACAGAGCTTGGTCTTGATGGCAGGTAGCTTCTCCTACCAGGAGCCTTCCAAACAGGACACTGCTGTCCACTTCATTTTCTGCAACCCAAAACAAACGCCAAACACCATCCACCATGTGTTCTCCACTCCTCCACACCCATCTACAACTTCCTGTCTTGCCTTTTAAAGACACTTCCTCTAACAGGTGGGTTAATCAATTTTCATTCCCTAAAGAGAGCACAACCCAAACAGAGGGGAAATATAGCGTCCTTCCAGGACCCAGCCACGGCGTCCATTACAATATATATATATATATATATATATATATATATATAGCAAAGGATGTGGTGCTAAATAAAATAACATAAAACATCCATTTGGTGAAAATAATATGCAAAATCCAACATAGCTAAAAGTTCACCAAAACTGTCAATTAATATTAAAATGTGCATAAAAATATTTTCCGCAAAAAAATCATATATAAAAATGCTTATAATTAAAAACCCCCCTTTTTTTTTGTACTCTTTTTGCACTTTAATACCAAGGACATAGTTTGGATAAAATGGTTTTAATTATAAGCATCGTTTATATACAAATTTTTTGCTGAAATTTTTTTTTTATGCACATTTCAATATTAATTGACACGTTTGATGTACTTTTAGCTATGTTGGATTTTTTGTATTATTTGAATCATTATTTGCACCAAATGGATTTTTTTTATGTTATTTTGGTTAGCATCACATCCTTTGCTATATATTCAATTTATCTGTGGGTTTGTGTTAGGCCCCTTTCACACATGCAGATGATATGTCCGTATTTCATCCATCCGTTTGCAGATGAAATACGGGCATACATTCATCCCTATGGGATAGCGGGTGTCTGCGGATGAACATCCGCAGACACCCGATTTCATCCGCCTCCGCAACAGTCCGATTCTGCAGACGGAGGAAAATCCTATTTTTCTATCCGCCTGCAGAGCGGATCGGATGAACACGGACAGACGGTCCGTGCTCATCCGATCCCCATAGAGGAGAGCAGAGATCTGACAGGGCGGTCCCCGCACAGTGTGCGGAGACCGCCCTGTCCGCAGCCGGCTCAGCGGGGACAACGGAGCGATCCCCGCTGAGCGAGCGGATCATCACGGGGCGGATCATTACTGATCCGTCCCGTGTGAAAGGGGCTTAAACCTGTTTGATGTTGGCAGCTTCTCATTACTGCGGTTGATCAAAAATAGGTGTGCGCATTAGTTGTTTATTTTAAAATATATAATGCAGAGCCAGACTTCGGGCAGGTGACAGGGGGACACCAGGGGGTGGGGGGGGGCTGGAAAATAAAAGCACACCAGCAGTGTGCTGTCGGCTTCTGAGTTTGCATACTCCTGCTATGTGTCTAGCCGGGCCGTGATGACGTCACTCTCGTGCAAGTGCGCAGCATACTATTTTTGTGCGCGTTTGCAAAATTGGAGTGGGCCGGTCTGGATGAAGTCCAGGGCCAAATTTTTGTCCCAGTCCAGCCCTGTGTTTGACACTGCGGCTGCTATGATGGATTGTTAGCCCTGCAGCCCATTTTATTTGTTTTATTTCTGTACACTTTTTTTTTCACCAGGTGAATGGGTAGGGGTACATCTTACCCCATACTCATTCACATAGGGTAGGGGGCCGGAATCTGGGGCCCCCCTTATTAAAGGGGGCTCCCGGAATCTGATAAGCCCCCCCGCCCGCAGACCCCAACAACCAACGGCCAGGGTTGTTGGCAAAAAGCCCTTGTCCTCATCAACATGGGGACAAGGTGCTTTGGGTGGGCGGGGGCACAGTCCGTTCATTTCAAAAGTCCGGCGGACTAGCACACAGACTAGCGGATTGTCCCCCGGAGCCCACACACGGGCAGATTGTCCGCTGGACAGTTCGATCATGTATATGCGGCATTAGGCTTCTTTCACGCTGCAGCTGCAGCCACATTGGTAGTAAAGTGCTGCTTGTTTTAGCGGCTCTTTACTGTCGTTTTAGCAGTGCCTTTCGGGCGCTAGTGGGGCACTTTTAACCCCTGCTAGTGGCTGAAGAAAGGGTTAAAACTGCTTGTGTTGTGGCGCATCTGAAGCTTTTTTCAGGCGCTTTGGAAGCACTGCCGATTCATTCCAATGAGCAGGGATGGTGTAGGAGTTCTGTATACACCGCCCCAAAGATGCTGCTTACACATAGGTTGGACTTGATGGACTTGTGTCTTTTTTTTCAACCTCGCCTACTATGTAACTATGTAAGGACTTTTTTCCCACGAGTGCACCCCCCCAGTGTGAAAGCACTCAGGTTTTCACACTGGGGAGGCATTAGAGGCAGTTTTCAGGCGGTATTTTTAGTGCTAATACACCTGAAAACTGCCTCAGTGTGAAAGGGGTCTTAAGGCGTCAGCATACCAAGACATCTTGGACAATTTTATGCTCCCAAACAGTTTGGGGATGGCCCCTTCTTGTGCCAACATGACTGCGCACCAGTGCAAAAGGCAAAGTCCATAAAGACGTGTGTGTGTGTGTGTTACAACGACACATGTAGCATGCATGTACTTAACATGAAACAAAATAAATCTGATGAGAAGTCCACCTAAGGCTCCATGCACACTGGACGTTAAAAAAATGTTATAAAAATGGCAGTAGCTTTGCTTTAGTCTTTCAACGTTTTTTTAATATTTTTGGAATAAGCGTTTTATTAGTGTTGTGTGGTGGGGTGTTTTTTTATTTATTTGCATCCCTTCTCCCTCCTTCTTCTTTCTCCTTCTCCCCTCCTTTTTCCCTTTTTTTTTTTTTTTTTTTTTTTTTTTTTTTCCTCCTTCCCTCCCTCTCTCTTCCTCCTTCCCTCCCTCTCTCTTCCTCCTTCCCTCCCTCTCTCTTCCTCCTTCCCTCCCTCTCTCTTCCTCCTTCCCTCCCTCTCTATTCCTCCTTCCCTCCCTCTCTCTTCCTCCTTCCCTCCCTCTCTCTTCCTCCTTCCCTCCCTCTCTCTTCCTCCTTCCCTCCCTCTCTATTCCTCCTTCCCTCCCTCTCTCTTCCTCCTTCCCTCCCTCTTCCTCCTTCAATTTCCCTGAGATGAAATGGCTGTGGTAATTACCAAGACAGTGAAACTGATTAAATCACCTGTGCAAAATAATGGAGCGCCTGAAAACATGACCTGTTGGGCGGCGCCTTGAGGACTGGAGTTGAAAAACATTGATCTGCAGTGTCTCAAAAGTCTCAAAGGCTTCTGGTTACTGATCGCCGACCGCTTTCATTGGCCAGGCCAAGATGATGTCACTCCCGCATATGCATGGGATTTCAGTCATCATTTATTATTATTATTCAGGTTTTATATAGCGCCAACAGTTTGAGCAGCACTTTACAACATGAGGGCAGACATTACAGCTACATTACAATTTGGTACAAGAGGAATCTGAGGGCCCTGCTGGTTAGAGCTTACAATCTAAAAACCATCATCTTGTCATTATCCGAATTGAACAATGAGCTGTGCGTGCGCAGCTCAGTGTAAAAGACTAGACTGGCAGGAAAGTATTTTTTTTTTTTTTTGCAGAAAAGAAATTGTAATTCTCTTCTGCATTCAAAATCCTGACTGTTCTCCAGGTTTATATATTTGTACTGCACACATGGCTGCTTTGCAGTCGTCAATCATATCTGAATCTTCCAGGTACAGGAAGTGCGCATCGTTTTGCATATGATCTGAAAGCAGCACAAGCTGCACAGCGGAAAGCGCATTATTAATCAGTGTGGCCGTGAAAAGTTTCTGCACTTGGCATAATACTGCCACTTTTTTGCAATGACTTTTTTGACTAATCCTAATTGTGTCATCATTCTGAGTAACAGATAGAAAAGTCATGTGTTTTGTGTTAGGGCTGCACCGATACCATTTTTTTACGAGTACCGATACTTTTTTTTTTTTTTTTTTTTCTCCCGTACTTGCTGATACCAATTACTGATACCTACTGAAACTATTGTGTTTTTATTTTATTTTTTTTCCACTTCAGCTGTCGGCAATGCTTACAAATGAAATTGCTTTTTTTTTTAATTTTGTTTTTTTTTTTGCGCTTTTTTAATGTGAAATGTGTAAATATGTTAATATGTGTAAAAATATTCACAAACGAAGCAAAAAAATGTTTTTTTTTAATTGTTTATTGTTTTATAAAATAGACATGGATAAAAAAAATAATAAAATAGAATAGGGAGTTTATTAAGGCTGGTTAGAGTAAATTTAAGGGTTTATAAGGGGTCAGACCAGCCATTTTCAACCAGAGTTCAGTGGAACCCTGGGGTTCCTCCAGAGGTTGCTAGGAGTTCCTTGAGCTGTGGCTTATGAACCACCTTTTTTAATGGTGCCTACAGAGTTCAAGGTTCAGCATCACTTAGCAAAGCCAGCAGCAGGACGCAAAATATATTTTTATTTGTCTGTAACCACTTAAAGTGGTTGTAAACCCTTACAAACCACTTTGACCTACAGGTAAGCCTAGATTAAGGCTTACCTGTAGGTCCAAGAAATATCTCCTAAACCTATACGGTTTAGGAGATATTTTCCCAAAGACAGGCACCGCTGTCTACGGCGCATGCACCGTAGACAGCGGCGCTCAGGCGCACTGAGTGCGGCATTTCTAACAATGGAGCTGCCGCGCGTGTCGGCTTCCGTGTGCATGCGCGGGAGTGACGTCATCGCGGCTCCGCCGAATGACAGCGGCGGAGCTGCGAGACCCCACCGAAAAGATGGATGCGCCGGACTACAGGGGACAGCGGTGACATCGCTGGCTCCTGTGTCAGGTAAGTGACACATAATGGACTACTATGCGATGCGATGCGATGCATAGTAGTCCATCAGGGTTTACTTCCTCTTTAAGCCCCGGACCATTTGGTTGGCCAAAAAGACCAGACCACTTTTTGCAATTCTGCACTGCATTGCTTTAACTGACAATTGCGCGGTCGTGCGATGTGGCTCCCAAAGAATATTTACTTTTTTTTTTCCACATATAGAGCTTTCTTTTGGTGGTATTTGATCACCCCTGCAGTTCTTATTTTTTGCGCTATAAACAAAAAAGGGTGACAATTTTGAAAAACATGCATTATTACAGTTCGCTATAATCATTTTTTTTCCTCAGTTTAGGCCGATACGTATTCTTCTACATATTTTTGTTAAAAAAAAAAAAAAAAAAACGCAATAAGTATTTGGTTTGCGTAAAAGTTAAAGCGTTTACAAAATAAGGGATAGTTTTTTATCTGTTTTTTTTTTTTTTTTTTTTTTTCTTTTTTTACTAGTAATGGCAGATATATATATGACTTCTTTTAAAGAGGAAGTAAACCCTGATGAGTTTACTTCCTCTTTTTCTCCCTGCAAAGGTAAAGCATAATGGGCTACTATGCATTGCATAGTAGCCCATTATGTGTCACTTACCTGACACAGGAGCCAGCGATGTCACCGCTGTCCCCTGTAGTCCGGAGCGTCGATCTTCTTCCGGGTATCGTTGCTCCGGCCACTCACCGCGCCGGAGCAGTGATGACGTCTCTCCCGCGCATGGGAGCTGCCACTAACGACCTATCACTGTTAGCAGCGGCATGCTGCTAACGTTGATAGTGTGCCTGCGCGCCGCTGTCTATAGCGCATGCACCGTAGACAGCTGTGACTGTCTTTTAGGTAATATCTCCTAAACAGTGTAGGTTTAGGAGATATTTCTTGGACTTACAGGTAAACCTTAATCTAGGCTAACCTGTAGGTCAAAGTGGTTTGTAAGGGTTTACAACCACTTTAACACTTCAGCTGTTAACAGGGGAGACCCACTGACGGCTCAAAGAACCAAGCCTGAAAGTATCGGTTTCAGGTATCAGTGCATTTGCACGAGTACCGATACTAGTATTGGTACAACCCTAGTTTGTGTAAAGGCCTGATGCCCAACTTGTAGCCCAGGGGCCACATGAGGCCGTTTTGGCTCTTATTGGACAACTCTCGGTGGCAGTCTGTGTTTTCCTTACCTAGGTGTCTTCTCAGGGCACTGAGGGGGAAAAAAAATATTCTGTAGACTAGTTACTAGCTGTCAAATGGGTTGGCTTGTTTAGTTTGTCTATTTTATTTTGTGATGACCTCTTTTTATTTTTATTTTTTTATGTTTTGTGTTCTTTTGCATTTATATTGATCAGAAAAAATATCTCCCTAAAATTATTCTAAAGGAATGATTTTTTTTATAAAAAAATAAATAAAAAAAAAAACTTTCTACTTTCCAGCTCTGTGTAATACTTTTGCACAGAGTAGCCCTGATCCCCTTTTATTTTCGGTCCCTACCTTTGGTGGTCCTAGCTCCTCCCTCCCAGCTGAGTGCCCCCCCAATAGGAAGTCTTTTTGACCAATGGCTTCTGCTGCTGTGTGAGCCAATGAGGAGAGAGTGAGACCCAGTAGAGCCACTGCTCTTATGCACACTGCTGGATCAGGATGGGGCTCAGGTAAGCGTGCCTGCAGTCTGTGGCTATCTCTTAATTATTATGTGCTGTTGTGAGGGGCCACACTTGAGGCCCCATTTATCATTTTGACCATCGCTGGTGTTCTGGTACAGTTTTTTTTTTTTTCTGATTGTACGCTGGTCTACAAAAGCCAGAATCTGTCAGACATGGAGAATACAACACGGTGCGCTGTGTATGCATAGCTCCCAACTCTCCTTGATTTGGAACAATGTCCCCCTCATTTGTCCCTCATTTTGATCTGATCTATATAGTTGTATATAAAATGCACTTTTCAAAAAGTGTTTCCCAGCGCTAAACCTTTCGTATAATTTCTAAATGGCTGCATTTTTACATTTCAAAAGTCAGTATAAGGGAATCTTATAGGTAAAGAAAAGCACATGTGGGTTTAATTTAATCTTCTTTCCTTTTTTTTATTTTTTGGGATAATTCTCCATTAAAGGGATGTGTACATTTGCTAATAGGTGTCCCTCATTCCCATTCCAAAAAAGTTGTTGAGAGGTATGTGTGTGGTTGATACAGCATTGTGTGCTGGGTATGACTGGTATGGGGTGGTGTGCTGGGCATGGCTGGTGTGTGGTAGCATGCTGGGTATAGATGGTACTGTGGCATGTTTGGTATGGATGGTACAGCCTGGTGCCCTGTGCGCAGGATTCAGGTCTTGTATGGTTGGTATGGGGGGGGGGGGGGTGTGCTCGGTATGAATGGTACAGTGGCATGCTGGGTATGGATGGTCTAGGGTGATGTGCTCTTTATAGGGGCGTGGGCTTTATGTGGATGGTATAGGGTGATGTGCTGGGTATGGATGGTATAGGAGGGTGTGCTGGGTATGGATGGTCTAGGAGGGTGTGCTCAGAATAGGGGGATGGGCTGTATGTGTGGATGGTCTAGGGTGATGTGCTCTTTATATGGGCGTGGGCTTTATGTGGATGGTATAGGGTGATGTGCTGGGTATGGATGGTATAGGAGGGTGTGCTGGGTATGGATGATCTAGGAGGGTGTGCTCAGAATAAGGGGATGGGCTGTATGTGTGGATGGTATAGGGTGATCTGCTGGGTATGGATGGTATAGGGGGTGTGCTCTGTATGGATGGTACAGTGGCATGCTCGGTATGGATGGTATGGGGAGGTGCTCGGCATGGATGGTAGTGACATGCTGGGTATGGCTGGTATAGGGGGTTGTGCTTTGTATGGATGGTACAGTGGAATGCTGGGTATGGATGGTATAGGGGGTGCGCTCAGTATGGATGGTATAGGGGGTGTGCTTGGTATGGATGGTACAGGGGCAAGCTGGGTATAGATAGTATGGGGGGGGGGGTGTTGGGTATGCACGGTGATGCGCATAGTATAGGGTGGTGTACTCAATATGGATGGTACAGTGACATGCTGGGAATGTATGGTATGGGGGGGGGGGGTGTGCTCAGTATGGATGGTATGGGGGGGTGCTCGGTATGGATGGTATGGGGGGGGGTGCTCGGTATAGATGGTATGGGGGGGGGGTGCTCGGTATGGATGGTATGGGGGGGGGTGCTCGGTATGGATGGTATGGGGGGGGGTGCTCGGTATGGATGGTATGGGGGGGGGTGCTCGGTATGGATGGTATGGGGGGGGTGCTCAGTATGGATGGTATGGGGGGGGGTGCTCGGTATGGATGGTATGGGGGGGGGGGGGGTGCTCGGTATGGATGGTATGGGGGGGGGGGGTGCTCGGTATGGATGGTATGGGGGGGGGGGGTGTGTGCTCGGTATGGATGGTATGGGGGGGGGGTGTGTGCTCGGTATGGATGGTATGGGGGGGGGGGGTGTGCTCGGTATGGATGGTATGGGGGGGGGGGGTGTGCTCGGTATGGATGGTATGGGGGGGGGTGTGTGCTCGGTATGGATGGTATGGGGGGGGGGGTGTGTGCTCGGTATGGATGGTATGGGGGGGGGGGGTGTGTGCTCGGTATGGATGGTATGGGGGGGGGGTGTGTGCTCGGTATGGATGGTATGGGGGGGGGGTGTGCTCGGTATGGATGGTATGGGGGGGGGGTGTGTGCTCCGTATGGATGGTATGGGGGGGGGGGTGTGTGCTCGGTATGGATGGTATGGGGGGGGGGGGTGTGCTCGGTATGGATGGTATGGGGGGGGGGTGTGCTCGGTATGGGGGGGGGGGGGGTGTGTGCTCGGTATGGATGGTATGGGGGGGGGGGGGTGTGTGTGCTCGGTATGGATGGTATGGGGGTGTGTGCTCGGTATGGATGGTATGGGGGGGGGGGGGGTGTGTGCTCGGTATGGATGGTATGGGGGGGGGGGGGTGTGCTCGGTATGGATGGTATGGGGGGGGGGGGTGTGCTCGGTATGGATGGTATGGGGGGGGGGGGGGTGCTCGGTATGGATGGTATGGGGGGGGGAGGTGTGCTCGGTATGGATGGTATGGGGGGGGGAGGTGTGCTCGGTATGGATGGTATGGGGGGGGGGGGTGTGCTCGGTATGGATGGTATGGGGGGGGGAGGTGTGCTCGGTATGGATGGTATGGGGGGGGGGGGTGCTCGGTATGGATGGTATGGGGGGGGGGTGCTCGGTATGGATGGTATGGGGGGGGGGGGGTGCTCGGTATGGATGGTATGGGGGGGGGGGTGTGCTTGGTATGGATGGTAAGGGGGGGGGGGTGTGCTCGGTATGGATGGTACAGTGGCATGCTGGGTATGGATGGTACAGCATGGTGCACTGAGAACAGAATCCAGGCCTTATGTGGGTGCGGTGAGTATGTGAATGAGGTCAGTTGAGCTGTAACCTGAAACACTTCATTACTTTGAACACAAATAGCGGATCGTCTTACATCTTCTGATCTCCAGCTCTCCCAGGATCAGATGGGGGTTCTCATGGCTCCTGTTACTGAAGTACCCGACCCTGACCACTTCCCCTTAAAGAGCAACTCCACTGTGTGTGTGTGGTGAGGCAGCAAAGGTAACATTTCGTGTATTTTCAGTATCTCACAAAAGTGAGTACACCCCTCACATTTTTGTAAATATTTTCTTTTATCTTTTCATGTGACAACACTGAAGAAATGACACTTGTCTACAATGTAAAGTAGTGAGTGTACAGCTTGTATAACAGTGTATATTTGCTGTCCCCTCAAAATAACTCAACACACAGCCATTAATGTCTAAACCGCTGGCAACAAAAGTGAGTACACCCCTAAGTGAAAATGTACAAATTTGGCACTTTAGCCATTTTCCTTCCCCGGTGTCATGTGACTCGTTAGTGTCACAAGGTCTCGGGTGTGAATGGGGAGCAGGTGTGTTAAATTTGGTGTTATCGCTCTCACTCTCTCATACTGGTCACTGGAAGTTCAACATGGCACCTCATGGCAAAGAACTCTCCGAGGATCTGATAAAAAAAGAATTGTTGCTCTACATAAAGATGGCCTAGGCTATAAGAAGATTGCCAAGACCCTGAAACTGAGCTGCAGCACGATGGCCAAGACCATACAGCATTTTAACAGGACAGATTCCACTCGGAACAGGCCTCCGCCATGGTCCACCAAAGAAGCTGAGTGCACGTGCTCCGCGTCATATCCAGAGGTTGTCTTTGGGGAATAGATGTATGAGTGCTGTCAGCATTGCTGCAGAGGTTGAAGGGGTGTGTGTGTGTGTTGGGGGGGGGGGGGGGGGGGGGGGGGTCAGTCAGGCATCTCCTTTCGGCATCTCCTTCCTCCGTACTGCACAAGCACTGTGTCTACGCAGTACAGGGTGGACACTATCCAACGGGGGACCTTTCTTGACAGGACAAAGGCACTGGGGAGCTACAGTTCATTGAGGGAACCATGAATGCCAACATGTACTGTGACCTACTGAAGCAGAGCATGATCCCCTCCCTTCAGAGACTGGGCCGCAGGGCAGTATTCCAACATAACAATCTCCAATACGACCACTGCTTTGCTAAAGGAGCTGAGGGTAAAGGTGATGGACTGGCCAAGCATGTCTCCAGACCTAAACCCTATTGAGCATCTGTGGGACATCCTCAAACGGAAGGTGGAGGAGCTCAAGGTCTCTAACATCTGCCAGCTCTGTGATGTCGTCATGAAGGAGGGGAAGAGGACTCCAGTGACAACCTGTGAAGCTCTGGTGATCTCCATGCTCAAGAGGGTTAAAGCAGTGCTGGAAAATAATGGTGGCCACACACTATTGAGACTTTGGGCCCAATTTGGACATTTTCACTTAGGGGTGTACTCACTTTTGTTGCCAGCGGTTTAGACATTAATGGCTGTGTGTTGAGTGAGTTATTTTGAGGGGACAGCAAATTCACACTGTTATACAAGCTGTACACTCACTACTTTACATTGTAGACAAGTGTCATTTCTTCAGTGTTGTCACATTAAAAGTTAGAAGAAAATATTTACAAAAAATGTGAGGGGTGTACTCACTTTTGTGAGATACTGTATATTCTTACTCTACAGAAGACATTAAACCAGTCATATCAGACTCTCCTCTCCAAGGAGCTTACAATCTAATATTTTTCCTGCAGTTGTACACATAAATGGGGTGACTTCAGCTGATAATGAATGGTCTGCAGGTTTTTTATTTGAGTTGTTAGTACACACGATCGGAGATTCTGTCGGAATGTGTCCGATCGGAGCGTTTTGTCGGATATTCCGACTGTGTGTGGTCTGCATCGGACTGTTTCCGTCGGAATATCCGTCGGACCAACTTTTCCAACTTGCCGGAAATATTTTCTGACAAAATGCTCCGATTTGGACATACTCCGATCATGTGTAGCCTACCCCGACGGACAAAGTGCCACGCATGCTCAGATCAAATTCCTAGACCAAAACTATTGGCTACTAGCCTAAACGTAGTCCCGTCGTAACGAAATAACGTAATCACGTTATGTACAATCGGATTTTCCGACAGCTTCGTCCAACCGTGTGTATGCAACATCACTTCCGGACCTCTTCCGGAATTAATCCGTCGCAATTACTCCGATGGATTTGGTTG
>NW_027507825.1:15471339-15553944 GCF_037356315.1 Lithobates pipiens
ACCTTCGGTCCATGCGGCACTGAAAACGGAAATAAACTGTCCATGTTCATGGATCTGGTAGATGGAGTCTTCCTAAATAAGATTATGCTGCAAATGTAAGTACCAAATCGTGTGTGCGCGTGTAATATATCTGAACTCCGGGATAAGTAAATATCATCTAAATCCTTTGGTCCTGTGTGTTCTTCTTGAATCTCTGTGAGCTTTGTGCGTTTCCCTCCGATCTGTGCAGTAATCCAGTGTGAGACGTCCTGTAATAAAGACCACTCACTGCTGATCTCTCTCCTTGTGCAGGGTGACTGGTCTTGTCTCCGCCCCTCCTGTAGTTTTCTGTGGTTGTGGCCCCTCCCACATCTCTGCTCTCTGCACAGGCTATGAAAAGCAGTGATGATGTCACTGCTACTTCTACAAGGTAGTATCAGAGTTTGCAAAGGCATTAGATGCACACAAAGTGGATTTATATTATTTTAATTTACTATTATTATTATTATAATACAAGATTTATATAGCGCCAATAGATTATGCAGCGCTTTACAATATAAAAAGGAGACAATACAGTTACAATAAAATACAAGAGGATTAAGAGGGCCCTGCAGAAGAGCTTACAATCTAATAGGGTGGGGCAGGTGGTACAAAAGGTTGCAACTGTGGGGAAATGAGCTGATGGAAGTGGTAGAAGATTAGTTGGAGACGTGATAGGCTTTCCTGGAGAGATGAGTTTTCAGGGATCGCCTGAAGGTAGCAAGAGTAGGGGATAGCCGGACCAATGGAGGTAGCGAGTTCCAGAGGATTGGAGAGGCTCGGGAGAAATCCTGGAGACGAGCATGGGATTTATATCTGTTGTGGTTATTAAGTAGGGGTGCAACGGAAAGTCACCGATCCGTGATCCGAACGGGTCACCCTGTTCGGTTCAGCACACACCGTGATCCGCAGTCTCAGCCTTAGGAAAGGCTGCGGCTTCGGCCTAGTTCCGGAGCGGCGGCCATCTTGGTGCACCCATCGGCGTTCACAATGTAATCGCTCCGTCAAATGACGGAGCGATCACTTGTAAACAATCTGGCGTTGTGATGACACCGGTTCCTCTCTCCCCTCTGTGTACAGATCTGTACAGTGGAGGGGAGAAATCGGATGGCAGCAGCTGTAGTGCCCACAGTGCTGCTCTGTGACAATTGCAGTCACAGCCATCCCTCCATACTCTGCCAATACTCGGCAATACCCAGCCATGCTCAGCCAATATTACATTGGGGGAGATGACGTGGATATTACAGTGGGGACTATATGGTGGTTGAATTTTAACAAGTTTTTGCAAATTAAATTTATTATTTGCTGAGCCGAAAAATTATCCGATCCGATCCGTGACTCTGATCCAAGGAACGGTCCAATCCGTGAGTTTTTTGATCCGTTGCACCCGTATTATTACGTGGTCTATTTAAATGAAGGTTATTGTACCTGGAGTTCTACTTTAAACAAGTATATTTGTCAGGACACAGATTACAAGGTAAGGGCAGGTTTGGTAGGATTTGATGTTGGGTTTTGTCCTTGTGTGCAGCAGCTGCCCTGAAGATAACAGATCAATTTCCAAGTCGAAGGATGCGCTTTAGCGATGCAGAGGGTTACTGATGTATCTAAGTTTTTTTTGTTTCCATGAACATTTTACCATAGCTGAATACTAGTTAAGGTTGGGGGGGAAAAACAGTCCATCAGGTCCAGCCTATGTGTGGAGTACTGTGGGATGCAGTTTCATTGTGTGCGATGGCTAGATAGTTCCTGTCTCTGGCAGCACTGGGGCTTTGAGCTGCATATGTCAGCCTGTCACACCAGGCTACTCCTGTCTTGGGTTTTACCTCTCGTGTTTTAAGTAGCCACAAAGTTTTTTTCTTTTGGTTATTTTAATTCTGTGCCATTTTTATCTCTAACACCATCCGCGTATCGCAACCACTTCCTCTCCAGCAGAGATGGCGTGTGATGCGCCATCTATAACTGACACGCTAAATCTTGTTTTTATACTGATGTGAGCTCTGTGAATTGTGCCGAATGGATCTGATCTGCTGCTTACAAGACTGTGTCAGTTCCTGTGTGTCCCCAGATTGTCAAAATATCGCAGTTCCTGGGTGTCCCTTAATTGTCGGAAAGGTTTTCATTCCAGGGTGTCCCACCAGTTGTTGGAATGGAAAGAAAACCAAAGCATAATCCCACCAAGTTGCCAGCCTGCTACCAACCAAACTAATCTGTCTAACAGTTTACGTTAAAAACAAGGGGTTTAGTTAGCACAGATTTTGCATATAAATGCATAAGCTGCGGAGGCCGCAACAAGGCACACCATTATCTGTATAATTTATATATACATTATATGTACAGTGAGGAAAATAATTATTTGATCCCCTGCAGATTGTGTAAGTTTGCCCACTTATAAAGAAATGAAGGGTCTATCATTTTTATCATAGGTGTATTTTATATGATAGAGACAGAATATCAACCAAAAATCCAGAAAAAACACATGGTACAAATGTCATAAATTGAGTTGCAGTTCAGTGAGTAAAATTAAGTATTTGATCCCCAAGCAAAACATGGGCAAGGCGTCGCTAGTGAGCCATGTGTACACATGTCAGAAACCATGAAATCGGACTGAGACAGAAGTACAGTTAAATCCACACTTGTTTAATAAAGTAAAATGAACAAACGTAGTCAAAACATAGCCAGAGTTCAGTAATCAGAGCGGATAGTCAGCCAAGCCAGAAGTCAGGGATCAATGTAGTAGAAAAGCAATTGATAGAAAGGATGAACCACCGCTCCAAAGTAATCCTCGAGGACTGAAGCTCTGTCTCCTATTGATGAGCCCCAGGTGCTGAACATTACACACACCATGAGCAAACAAGCAGGACAAAACTCTGGATAGCCGCACACTGGAAAAAGACTTGAAATCCCATCTTTAATTGAAACAACGTGGGTCACATCAAAACAAAATCAAAAAATCCACAGCAAAAGGAATAACAGGGTACAAGAACAAACTGACGTGTTTCGCACCGTAATCAGTGCTTACTCGCTGATTACGGTGCGAAATGCGTCAGTTTTTCCTGTACCCTGTTATTCCTTTTTGCTGTGGATTTTTTGATTATGTTTTGATGTGACCCACGTTGTTTCAATTAAAGATGGGATTTCAAGTCTTTTTCCAGTGTGCGGCTATCCAGAGTTTTGTCCTGCTTGTCTGCTCATAGTAGAAAAGCAAGCAGGATCTGGAGTCAGAAAGGATGTCGGCAAAGCAAGTTTTGAACAGGATCACAGGAGATAGTTTCTGTGATGTGACCAAGGCGAAGGCAGAGATCCTCTGGACTGGAGTCTGGACAGCTTAAGTAGGCAGGACTGACGAGCAGGATATCTTCAACAGCTGAGTAACTGTGTAGAGATAGGAGCTGGCAATTAGCCGACAGCTGGGTGGCCAGATCAGAGGAGGAAGGGCTGAGCCCTGCCCTGACAACAGCTCGGTTTGCTGCCTGGTGGGGAGAGAGCTCCAGCACACAGCCTGTGATTGACAACCTCAGCTATGTTTCTGTGTGCTGTGTGAAGGGAGGCATGTCCCTCACTGAGCTCAGTAGAATGTAACTTCTGCTCTCTGCCCCCTGCTTTCTGAAAGCTTAGATAAGCTTTATAAGTTCTGCTGTAGAGCAGAGAATAATGCGATAATCAAACAGGTACAACTTATGTATGAGGATTTGTTTCATCTCCATGTATCACCTGAGGCCAGTCACTTCACTGGGTATAAACCTGTGTTGGGACAAGGTCCTTTAGCGCCCAGGCAAAGATGCCCAACACCCCCCTCTTTTTCCCTTAGGGTTAGGGGCAGGGTGCCCTCATCCCGCCCCTTGTCCCAGCCCTGGGTATATGTAAGGCCCCATTCACACCTATGCGATTTGATCTGTGGGAAGAATCGCCACAGCTCTGCCCCTGATTCCAAATCGTGGGACACGTTTGCAATGCCATTACTTTTTAAACCGCAACAGCGTCGCACATTGCGATCTCTCACAATTGCTCGCACGACAGTCGTGGTGCAATTGGGGTGCCACTTAAGAAGTAATGGCATCGCAAACGCATTCCGCTTTTTGCTGGCATTTGTAATCGCCACGATTCAGCCCGCAATTCAAAGCTTCTAGATGTGAATGGAGCCTAAGGTGTATGCAAACACAAAATTTAGGAATGCGTATGCATTTTGGGGGGTGGGGTGGGGGTAGAAGACTCCCATTTCTTCCTCTCCCTGATAGGCGGTGACGTTTGCTGGTGGCCCTTGTCGGCGGTTTTCCCCCTCGGCGGTGGTCACGGTGGTGCGCTGGGCAGTTGACCCTTTTTTAGGTGATGGTGATGGTGATGGTATTAGCAGCTGTCTGTAGACAGTGATCACTTTGTTTGTGGATGTGCGACCCCCAGGAGAAGGGTGAGAAGTTGACAAAGCTGTTGGGATATTTTAGGGGTGATTAGCAGCCCCCCCCCCCCCTCCTCCCAACAGCTGAATGCTATACTTGCATGTGTCCGACACCCGAGACCCCCGGCTGCTATAATCAGCTAGTTATAGGATTTGGTGTCAGAAGAGCCGACTGCTGGAGAGTGCCAAACCTCGTTCATAAACTGGGATTTACAATGTGACCGACTTATCTGGGCATACGTTACACTGTGTCTTGTTGCAGCATCTTCTGCAATTATATATAAAATTTAATATATATTTATTATTATATATATAATTTATTTTTTATCTATCTTTATTTTTTTAAGTGTATATGTATATGTATATATGTATGTATGTGTGTGTGTGTGTGTGTGTGTGTATATATATATATATATATATATATATATATATATATATATATAATTTTTTTTTTTTTTTTTTTTTTTATTAGTGGCCACAGGCGCAGTGCATGACGTTTAGGAGCAGTTGGGCTTTTTTTTTTTTTTTTTTCAAGCTGCCCCTGAAGGCTCCTCTGTTATCTTATCAGTACATGTTTAGAGGCTTTTTTTTATTTGAAACTCAAAAAAATTGATTCCAAAGCTGAGTTTATAGGCATTTCAAGCGCCAATCGCTTCTAAACGCATTAAAGCGGTTGTATACTCCGATTTTTAAACTTTTTACCTACAGGAAAGCCTATAATAAGGCTTACCTGTAGGTAAAAAAATATCTCCTAAACCTGTACGGTTTAGGAGATATCCCCCTCGGTATGCGCCGCTGACTGCAGCAGCGCATGCACACAAGGGGATTCTCGGCCTGAAAATCCGGCAGTGGCCGACCGGACGGAATGAAATCTCCCGCGCGCATGCGCGGGAGTGACGATATCGCGGCTCCGGCCACTCACAGCGCCGGAGCCGCGATACCCGGAAGAAACGCCGAGGGAGCATGTCAGCTCCCTCGGTGTGGATCGGGCCAGATGTCGGGGCCTCGTTCTAAGGTAAGTATTTCATAATGAGCTAGTATGCGGTGCATACTAGCTCATTATGCCTTTTTGCTTTGCAGGTTTAAAAAAAAAAAAAAAAAATGTGCGGGTTTACTACCGCTTTAACTCACGTTTTAACTGTGTTTTGTTTACATGTGTTTTTCATGTTTTGGCTATTTTTGGGGGGGGAAAAAAACGCTTCTAAACGCTAAATGTGCAGGTTACAATCTGTCAAGTTAAATCGTTCAGGAGAGGTTGTAAAAACGTCTCGTGTACATGAACCCTTAAACTTTTGATCAATAAATTTTAGTTCTGTATTAGTATTTGTAAACCAGTCGCTAAAATCTCATATAAGTTTCATTTGATGGTGTATTTAATTTTTTTTTCAATATTTAACCACTTGCCCTATGAGAGATTTTACCCCCTTCAAGACCAGGCCATTTTTTTTGCCTTGCTTTAACTGACAATTGTGCGGTCGTGCAATGCTGTACCCAACTAAAATTGATGTCCTCCCCCCCCCCCCCCCCCCACAAATAGAGCTTTCTTTTGGTGGTATTTGATCCCCTCTGCAATTTTATTTTTTGCTCTATAATCAAAGACCGAACAATATTTTTTTTTTCTTTTTGCTATATAACACATCCAATTAAAAAATGGAAAAAAAAAATTTCTTTATCAGTTTTAGGTCAATATGTATTCTGCTACATATTTTTGGTTAAAAAAAAAAAAAAAAAACAATAGGGGAATATTGATTGGCTTACACAAAAGTTATAGCGTCTACAAACTATGGGATAGTTTAAAATTTTAAACATATATTTTTTTTTTTTTTACTAGTAATGGCAACGATCAGCGACTTATAGTAGGACTACGATATTGCAGCGGACATTCTAACACTTTTTGGGGACTAGTGACACTAATACAGTGATGAGTGCTAAAAAAAAATGCACTGTCACTGTACTAAGGACACTGGCTAGGAACTAAAATTTGCAGAACTGAAATTTTATTGATTAAAACTTGAAGGGTTCATGTATGAGAATGGGTTAACATCAAGGGCAATCAAAGGGTTAAGTGTGTGTCTCTCCAGTGTTTTACTATATCCTTAATGGCTTTCCTAGGCAGGCATTATTTATATGCAGACCACCCTACGTGAGATACTGAGCCTTATTGGAAACAATTAAAATCCAATGAGTTACATGGGTGGGCCAGGGACAAGGCAGGCAGGGGAGGAAAGTGTTGGATGATACTGGACATCCTCCAGCCAGTAAATGAGGCGGGGCTCTAAATCTTTAAATCTTGCACCAAGACATGTCTGGAGTTTCCAAGCGCCCCCCCCCCCCCCCCCCAAGACCATCATTCTGCTTATTAAAATGGTCCTGCTGCATTGTGTTTTTATAGCACCATCCTAGAGTAGTGCAGGCTGTTTAGGTGACTTTAGTTGGCTCCCCTGCAATCAGTAGAGCAGGGGTTGATTGTTTAGGCCTGCTCAGTGTCTCAGTGATTAACTCACCCTGTATTCTGAAAGATTCTAGAATTCTATTGAGGGGAAGAACCCAGTAAGTATCCTGAATGTTGCTGGAAATCCAGTATATCGCTTGGGAGATATGCCCAGAAGGTGGAGGGTGAGGCAATAAATAGCATGGGACCTGTGGCTTGAGCTGTAGAGTTCCAGGGTCCAGTCCTGCTGGAGGAGAGGCAGGGCAGGAATTCTGAAGGTTTTATTTAAAAGATATTGAGGTCCCATTTGAGACTTCAGCTTTGGGGCTTATTTTCAAAAGTTTTTTTATCCTGGAGCTTGTATGGGTCTGGAGAAGATCACCGGAGAGTACCAGGAGGACATGGGCGGGGTGGGAGAGGTGTCCCTTGCTGGAGAGGGCCTGATGGATATTGTAACAAGGCAACCGATGATCCTGTGGCTGTGTGAGTAAATAGCTGCTAATTCCCATCATCGGGTCATGTGCAGGTTTTTTTGGTCCACTGGATAAAGACTCCCACCAGCACTAGATACTCTGGGACCTTTTTGCATAGCTAAGCAAGCTAGAGAATGTTCCGATAACCAAACCCCCTAGACTGAAATGCTATGTGCTTGGCTGTGTATGTCTTTTAAAGCGGAGGTCCACCCAAAGAAAGAAAAAAAAAAATTAAAAGCCAGCAGCTACACATACTGCAGCCGTGCTGGATTTTAATAATGGGACACTTACCTGTCCTGGAGTCCAGCGATGTCAGTACTGCAGCTGATGTTTCCATGCCGCCACCATTGCAGGTAAGGGAACCCGGCAATGTAGCCTTACGGCTTCACGCTGGGAACCCTACTGCGCATGCGCGAGGCCCCGATCCTCTGTGACGTCACGGCGTGGTCTCCCAGAAGTGGCAACAGGATATCTGTCAAAGACAAGTATCCTGTCCCACCCCCCCCCCCCCGCCCCCCCCCCAAAGGTACCACTGGAGGGGGAGAGGAGACAAATGAGCAACATTTTGGGTGGTACTCCGCTTTAAGTGGCTCTCTAGGGCATGGGTAGGCAACCTCGGCTCTCCAGCTGTGCTTAAAACTACAAGTCCCACGAGACATTGCAAGAACCAGACAATCGGAGGCATGACTCTAATGCCGCGTACAAACGATCAGACATTCCGACAACAAAAGCATTTTTTGTCTTACGGTCAGATAAATGTTGTCGGAAATTCCAACCATCAATGCGGTGATGTACAACATGTACGATGAGCTGGGGAAAAAATGAAGTTCAATAGCCAGTGCGGCTCTTCTGCTTGATTCCGAGCATACGTGGAATTTTGTGCGTCGGAATTGTGTACACACGCTCGGAATTTCCGACAACGAGTTTTGTTGTTGGAAATTCTGACAGCATATGTACGATGGAGCATACACACGGTCGGATTTTCCGACAAGCTCACGTCGAACATTTGTTGTCGGAAATTCCGGCCATTTGTACGTGGCATTAGAGGCAAAGGCATGATGGGATTTGTAGTTTCACCACAGATGGAGGGCTGAGGTTGCCTACCCCTGCTTTAGGGGTTGAGGTACACATTCATGGATGCCTGAAGCCCAGACTTAGGGTTCGAAGGAATACCATATGCATATTGTAAATCTCCGATCCTCATGGGCGGAGCCTGTTGTAAAAAGTGTGTTTATCTACTATGGGAGAAGAGTGGAAGGTGCAGTGTAGACAATCTACACTATCATGGTGTTAACATCGTCCGAGACCTCCCATAATCTGGTCCCTCTACTCCCATCTTTAATGAGCGGTTGGGGGAGTTGGATTGCCATTTGTTGCTGCATCTCTTACGTTATTATAATGAAAATGTTATTTATTTTGTGTGGCGCTGGCTGATCGGCTATTGCAGAGAATTCTGAGAGATGAGCGAATTGTTTTGGAGACGAGCCGAGCTTAGTTTAATGGGAAGATTTAATTAGATGGTTTTAGTGAGTTTTATGTTTTGTAAGCCGCAACGCGTCGGGACCTGTCCTGTAATCTGGACCGCTGCTGAGTGATGGCAGATCTGGATGTCATCGCTGGAATTTGGGGAGGCTTAATGTTCATGTTATCTGTTACTTGAGTTGTTGTATGTGTGTACCGAGTCCTATCCATCTCACAGGACTTGCCTGACTGCTGATCATCGGTGACCACGGCTGAGACAATTACACCCCCCGACTGCACCGTAATTGGCAGACGTTTCATTATAATGGAAATGTTCAGACCTCTGAACTTAACCCATGCTGGCCATTATAACAGATGCTCTTTATAGAGACCCTGATGTGAGAGGTTCATTTACACCAATGGCAGCCCTTGCACCCCACAGAAAAGTTATCCAGTAGCTTTTCAGAGGGCAGTTGACAGACGGCTAGAAGGCAACGGAGGAGATTTTCTAAAACCCAAAGCACTCAGAATCTGGAGCAGCTGTGCATGGTAGCCAATCAGCTTCAAACTTCAGCTTGTTCAATTAAACTTTCGCAGTTAAATCTAGAAGCGGATTGGTTACTATGCAAAGCTGCACCAGATTCTTTGTAGGGCTGGGGTGAGCGTGGAATACTAATACTAATTCAGAGGCACCATCCCGGGAAGATATGCAACTATGTGTCAAAAAAATATATAGAACTGGATGGGACTCTAATTGTGCTTCTGAGTATGAACAAATGACATACAATAATAAACTTATGAAAAAATATAGACAATTTTATTTACTATAAAAACAGTTGAAGAAAGTACATTACAGTTTATACGATTTAGGTTTGAGTTCAGGGTGCGCAAATCCCCAACAATTAATAGAAATGTGGCCTACACGTTTCGTGGATAGTGCCGCTTCGTCAGGGCCTTGAAGATGGCACATTATGGCGTCTTTTGAATTCCAGAAACTGTAATCAGAGGATAACGGCTTGGCGGGACAATGTGAGGCCTGGGAGCCCATGGGAGAACTCCACCTCACCTAAACTGGGAAGAATGGGTGGGTCCCAAGTGGTTACGTGGAGATATATACTAGGTTTTATCAGAGTGTTAATGTGATCCTAGGAATCAAGAAATACACTGCTTGAATTGTAGTTTTCACTTTAGTAAGGAAGAGATATATATATATATATATATATATATATATATATATATATATATATATATATATATATATATATATATATATATATATATATAATATATGAGAGAGAGATATTTTAAGGGGAAAAAAGTGCGTGTTATACGCCGATAAATACAGTAGATACATAAATTCCATACACCTAGAAATACACACTAACCGTGGTGTAATTTTCTAGAACAGTGGTAACTGGTATTAACAAAATGGTTAACATGATAAGGTTACAGAGTCCACCAAATGTCACGATTAGGTACACATATATTGCAGAATAACATCTGCATGGCCTATTGCTAGAAACCATGAAATCGGACCGAGACAGAAGTACAGTTAAATCACACTTGTTTAATAATAGAAGTAAAAAGAACATAGTCAAAGCATAGCCAAAGTTCAGTAACCGGAATGGATAGTCAGCCAAGCCAGAAGTCAGGGATCAAAATAGTGGAACAGCGAGCAGGATCTGGAGCCAGAAGGGAAGTCGGCAAAGCAAGTCTTTAAACAGGAACGCAGGAGAGGTTTCTATGATGTTGACCAAGGCGAAGGCAGAGATCCTCTGGACTGGACGGCTTAAGTAGGCAGGACTGACAAGCAGGATATCATCAACAGCTGAGTAACACTGGAGAGGTAGGAGCTGGCAATTGGCCGACAGCTGAGCGGCCATCTCAGAGAAGGGCGGGCTGGGCCCAGCTCTGACACCTATGGCCTTGATCCCTGTCACGAAAAGTGATGGTAGAAATATAGGGGGTTATTTACGAAAGACAAATCCACTTGAAAAGTGCACTTAGATTCAGAGTGACTGCACTTTCAAGGGGTAGATCTAAAATGAGTGGAAGCTCTGCTGATTTTATTATCCAATCATGTACAAGCTAAATTGCTGTTTATTTTCCTTGCATGTCCCCCTCGGATCTACAGCGACTGCACTTCCATGTGCACCTGCAGTGCAAAGTGGATTTTCCTTTAGTAAATAACCCCCATAATGTCATTAAGATCTGCTAGGGCTATATTACTATGGTACACGGCAGTTGGTAGTCTGACGCGTTTCGTGGCTTGGTGATGCTCATCAGGAGAAAGCGCATAGTGTATCTGCAAGTAGGAGATGGATGTTGGAATAAGTAAACTTGTAACAATAAAGGGGAAAGATGGATGGCCCCCCCCAGTAAATCATTTACAGGTGTATGTGCAGTTGGAGGCGCAATGTCAGGGGCTGCGGGCCACCCAAAGGCATCAATATCGGGAGCTGAGGGGGCATGTCCACAGGTGGGACCGGGCACACAGAGCACCCGAGGTGTGAACCTGTGACAAGATGGTAATGAAAAAGTGAATAAGCCGCTTGGTAGCAATGCAAAGGCTAGGTGACTGGGAATGTGAATAGAGTGAGGGCTGTGCTAGGTGGTAAGGACAAGTGTATACGGGTGGGGGGGGGGGTGTGGGGGGGGGGGGGGGAATTGCTGGGGATAAGTGATCAGGGGTAAGGGTGGACAACCCTAGTGAAGAGGTTGCCACCAAGACGCCTGGGGACAGGAGTGATTGTGAGTTTAAGAAAAGTGAAGTGACTGCTGATAGTGCAGAGATTACCTAATGCTGGGAAAGTGGAAATAAATAATACCATAATTCAGGGGGGGGCATAAGAGTGAGTGCAAGAGGAGCGGAGTGACTACTAATGGTGCAAAGCATAGGCGTGCGCAGCGTATTGCATTAGGGTGTGGCACCCCAAAGCTCCAACACATATGCCTTTGACATATTTGCCCGCCTCTTCCCCACTCTCCAGCCTGAATCAACGGGAGCAAGGGAGCACATGGGGACCCGGGCAACAGAAGGAAGAGGAACAGGAAAAGGGGAGGGGGGTTATATATTAGTACCGACCCCCCCTATATATTCCTCCTTTTGACAGCTGAATGTTGACAAAAGGGAGAGGAGGAGAAGCCTAGCTTCAGATGCTACAGGAGGAAAATGCAGATCGGTTTCACTAAATTCTGACCCCGCTACCTCTGAGTTGGTAAGCAAGGATTGCGGTTTACCTGTCACCTGCTCACCATTGACAGGTTGCCAACCCAAGGATTAGGGTGTGCCCAGGCACACCTGGCACACCCCTTTGTGCACGCCTATGGTGCAAAGATTGCCTGGTGCTGGAGAGGAAGAGGTGAGACCGTGATCCAGGGAGGGCATGGAATCTGATGTGTGCGAGAGCATTTTCAGTTTTTCAGAAACACACTACAGTCCATATAACATGGTTTCCTATGGATGTAGTTCACATCTGTGCATTTTATGGAAAGAGCCAATTGTTCAAGAAAGGTTGACCGCACTCTGGAGCTGCACGATTCTGGCTGAATGGAGAATCACAATTTTTTTTCTTAGAATAAAGCTCACAATTCTTGTGGTGTAACAACTTTCACATTATACAAACAAATTGGGCTAACTTTACTGTTTAGTCGTGTGTGTGTGTTTTATTTTTTTTTTATTTTTTTTATTATTATTTATTTTTAATTGTGTTTGAAAGACCACTCAGCGTATACGATGTGCAGTGTTAATTTTATTGACTAAAATGACTAAAACAATTTAGTCGACTAAATGAATACTATCTTAGTCGACTAAAACCGAAACAATTAAGATGAATAAATTACAACTAAAACTAAAATGGAATTTTAGGGACCAAAACTAAAATGGCATTTTAGTCAAGACTAAAACTAAATTGAAATTTTGACTTCAAGATGAACACTAGTGTTCATACCTCCAATACCTATTTTTCTCTCCAGCAGTATATAATGAATTTGGAAATTGTAGAGAAATGTTAACTAATGCATTAGAATTTAATTACACATTAGATTTTAGAAATTAGTTTTAGTCGACTAAAATGTACTAGAGATTTAGTCGACTAAATACGACTAAAACAAAACAATCACAGAAGACTAAAATGGTACTAAAACTTAAAATGGCATTTTAGCCCTAAGACTAAAACTAAATCGAAATTTGCTGCCGAAATTAACTGACGGTGTGATATGAAATATTGCAACAACCACCATTTTATTTTCTAGGGTCTCTGCTAAAACAAAAAAAAAAAAAATTATATATATATATACATATATATATATATATATATATATATATATATATATATATATATATATTCGTAAAACGTGTTAGTTTTGCTAGGCCTGCATAGAGGTCTCATGATGAATCTGATGGATTTTATTTTCAAGAAAGTAATCATCTCTGCTTCATACCTGGGAGTACGGTAGAGATGCACGATTAATCGTTAAGAATCGGAATCGCAATCTTTTTCTCTTCCCGATCTTCAAAACAGCATGTCACGATTCTTTCTAACAAGTGCAGAGAATTCTCACAGCTGAGGGGGAATGCAGCCTGCCAATTTAATCACAACATGCGAATAAGTAGAAACAAAGTATCTTTTCCTTCTTTTATCAAAGGAAAGAACTCAGGGTTTAAATGAGGGAAGTTTAACCATTTAAAGACCAAACCTTCTGACATTTGTTGATTACAAGTAAAAATCATTATTTTCTGCTAGAAAATTACTTGAAACACCCAAACATGATTTTTACTTGTAATCAACAAATGTCAGAAGGTTTGGTCTTTAAATGGTTAAACTTCCCTCATTTAAACCCTGAGTTCTTTCCTTTGATAAAAGAAGGAAAAGATACTTTGTTTCTACTTATTCGCATGTTGTGATTAAATTGGCAGGCTGCATTCCCCCCCCCCCCCCCCCCAGCTGTGAGAATTCTCTGCACTTGTTAGAAAGAATCGTGACATGCTGTTTTGAAGATTGGGAAGAGAAAAAGATTGCGATTCCGATTCTTAACGATTAATCGTGCATCTCTACCGTACTCCCAGGTATGAAGCAGAGATGATTACTTTCTTGAAAATAAAATCCATCAGATTCATCATGAGACCTCTATGCAGGCATGGCAAAACTAACACGTTTTACGAATCAAGGTTCGCTTAACTAAGCGGACCTTGATTTGTGAAACGCGTTAGTGTTGCCATGCCTGCATAGAGGTCTCATGATGTATCTTGATGGATTTTTATTTTCAATAAAGTAATCATCACTGCTTCATACCTGGGAGTGCAGTCAACCCTTCTTGAGCCATTGGCTCTTATTCAGGCTGCGGACTGGACCTCCACCACAAGGTTGAAGGGCGCAATCCTTCCCACCTGGAGCGGCACAGCTCTGTCTGTGCATCAGTTATCTTACTTTGGTTCCATAGACTTCAACGGATGAAAAACATGTATTGAAAAACGCAAACTGAAACCTGCATAGTTGTGAACCGGGCCTGAATGTGGGTTTGAAATCATGCAAATTCAGCTGAACTCGCACGATTCCAACCCCGCATTTCAGGTTGACTTCGGGAGCGATTTTCAGAGACATCTGTGCGGGTTGGTACACAGATGTCTATTGAAGTCGCCCCCGAAGTCGCCAAAAGTGGTTCAGGAACATCTTTTGGGAATTGGTGCAGTGCCGCAAAGTGGGTGTCGCACCAACTCAGGCGATGCCTTTGCCGAAAAATGGGCAGTGATTTGACAATGCTCGATCGTCTCACGGTGAGGAAGAACAGGGAGATGCTAAAGTGAACAAGCATTTCCCCATTCTGCCTCTGACACTGATCACAGCTCCCCGTAATCAGGAGAAGTGATCAGTGTTGTCATGCACAGCCCCTCCCCCCACCATTAGAATCACTCCCTAGGACACACTTAACCCCTACAGCGCTACTTGGTGGTTAACCTCTTCACTGCCAGTCACATTTACACAGTAATCAATGCATTTTTAATTGCACTGATCGCTGTATAAATGTGAATGGTCCCAAAATTGCACCAAAAGTTTCCGATGTGTCCACCATAATGTCGCAATCACAATAAAAATCTCTGATCATTACTCTTTACATATTATACATATTATACATTCACATCAGTCCCTGCCCTCAAGGAGCTTAAAGATGAACAGCAGTCTGCTCACATAATTTGTAATGCATAGCATCTTTGCCATTCTGAAGCTTCCCTCCAACCACTTTGCATATTATTTTATATATACTGTGATTCTGTATGTGCCAAATATGCTGCAGAGATCTCTCTCCACTGCTTCCATTCTAACTGTGGACAGCTGAAGCTGCTGCCTGTTCACTTCCTGGATTTACACACACACACACCTCCCAGCTCTGCAGCTCTCATTGGCCCTCTTATGACTCATCCCCACTCCCCTTCCTGCCAAATTCTCAGGAGAGTGAGAGAGAGAGAGAGCTGTGCATGATGTCATAAGTCTAGACTAATTACCAGAAACTGGAAGTGGGCAAAACGGATTTAATTATAAATTATGTGAGCAGACTGCAGTTCCTCTTTTAAGTAGTGGATGTGTGTGAATTATTTTTTATTTTTTTTTATTTAGTAAAAAGAAGTATATAGTTTAGTGTTCCTTTAAGGCCCCATGTATGCTGGACGTTTAGCTCCGGTAAATTGGGTCCCTCCATTTAGCTGTGGGCGGATGGCACAGGTGCATCGCCCATGCCTGCAGCCTATCCAACTTTGAGAGGCTGACCGCCGCTGCGGCTGGGCTGGGTGGTGCACCTAGCAGTATTTCCGTTAAGGGCAGTATGTGATCAGGGCCGGTGCTACCACTAGGCAAACTAGGCAACCGCCTAGGGCACACTGCTGCCTAGGGGCGCCCGGACGCTGGTTTCCCTCCGCGTCTGCATGCTCTGCAGGCTGCAGCATGTAACTAACTCAGTCAAACCAGCAGTGTAATTAGAGGCGCAGCACTAGAGCCAGTGCAAGAGGAAGCAGAGCAGATGCTTCTTGTATAGCTGTCAAATGGGCAGGGCAAAGGGGGCGGAGTCAGGGGTGGGGCCAGAAAAATGAGGTTTCACCTTGGGTGTCAAAAATCCTTGCACCAACCCTGTATGTGATGCCCGAAACGCAGACTGCTTGTGTTCTGGGTAATCATCCCTGTACTAGAGCTGCACGATTCTGGCAAAAATGAGAATCATTTTTTTTTTTTTTTACTTGGAATAAAAAGATCACGATTCTCGTGACATAAAATCTTTCACATTATACAAAAAAAAAAAAAAAAAAAAAAAGAAAATGGGGTAACTTTACTTTTTTTTCTTTTTTTTTTTTTTTTTTTTTTTATTACATTTGAAAGACCGCTGCGCAAATAGTGTGACATCAAATATTGCAACAACCACCATTTTATTCTCTAGGATGTCCATGTCATGTGCCATTGACAAATTTTTACAATGTTTATACTTAAAGAGGGATTTCACTGTGAAAAAAAATATTAAAAGCCAGCAGCTACAAATACTGCAGCTGTTGACTTTTAATCAATGGACACTCACCTGTCCCGGGTTCCAGCGATGTCGGCAGCCGAGGCCGATCACTCGGCTGTTGCCGCTGCCATTCTAGGTGAGGGAATCAGGAAGTGAATCGTTACGGCTTCACTTCCCGGTTCCCTACTGCGCATGCGCGAGTCGCGCAGAGCAATAGGAATTATCTGTGCTGTCTCTGGGACCCGTGTGTGTCCCAGCAGACAGCGCGCAGGGACAGGAAAAGGCGTAGACTCCCGTGGGAGTCTATGCCCGGAAGTGGGTGCAAATACCTGTCTTTGAGAGGTATCTCCACCCCCCTCCCCCCTGAAAGGTGCCAACTGTGACACCGGGGGGGGGGGTTCCGATGAGCGGAAGTTCCACTTTAGGGTGGAACCCCGCTTTAAGTTCAACTGATAAAGAATGTTTTGATTCTTGGCAGAATGCCCAGTGTTTCTCTCCCTTTCTTTTGATGGCTGTGGCTTCAGAAGAGTAGAGAGAATTCTTTGCATAGAATCGTGAAACCCTTTAGTCAGGATTGCGATAACGATTCTTGACGATTAATTGTGCAGCTCTACCCTGTACACATACTGCCTTATATAGAAATACCGCTGAATGCATCGTCCAGCCGCAGCAGCTGCCAGCCTCTCTTCGGGGGTTGCCAGCAGTGAGGATGGACGGTACACCTGTGCCCTCCGCCTGCAGCTTAGTGCCGGAACTCCATACACCGCAACTAAACACCTGGTTTGCATGGGACCTCAGAGTTCTTTAATTGTTGCAACCAGAGCACACTTTGCGGAGGGATCCTTTAAAGAGAAATTTTTTATTTTTCTAATGAATCCCATTGGGTCTGTTCTGAATTGTCTCTCTCGTTTGGTTCCCACAGAGACCCGCGGCCATCCAATCAGCGCATCAACAAGCATGTGAACAATGACGTGAACCTTCGGATTCAGAACCTCGCCATACTGGTGCGACACATCAAGAACTATTACCAGGTAATCCGAAATTCCTTCCATCATTATTGAGACTGGGGTGAGGGTGGTAAAGATGATATTTTGAATATGTAAAAGAAAAAAATACATAGTGGAACTTTAAATGAGATTGGTTGCTGCAGACAAATGGGGTATGTATGTATGTGTATGTATAATTTTTTTTATATATACTCCTTTTTTCTTTTTTTTTCTTTTTTTTATACTGTACAGTACATGATATTTGAATACCTGTTACACAGTATCTCTCGCTCTATTATCAGGTATGACTCTTATTTCCTGTACGAGATACACAGGAAATCCTCAGGGTTAACCCCCTCCACGCCATAGGCGCTCTTATCGACCGGTGCAAAGTGTATCTAGGCCGTAGATGACTCATCAGTTACTTTGTATTTAACCCTTTAATTCCCAGCATTTGGGGGGGGGGGGGGGTTGTAACACAAGTGTATTTAAACCCAATGACTGACAGGATCCAGGGGGTTATCTACCATAAGGAAAACAAGGCGCATTTTTCGGAGGGTGGGGGGTTTCGGCTCCTGTATACCAAGATCTTATTTTTTATTTTATTTGTTTTTATTATTTTTTTTATAGAGCCTGTGGTCTTCCCTTTGTAATAGCAATCGGAGCACCTTTCTAGCCGCTGGATTGCTATTACAAGCAGCAGGAAGGGGACGCTTCCCTCCAGCCGCCTTCCGCAGCTCTCTCAGGCTCTCCTGTTCCACTGGGAGACCCGAGCAACCAGCTGGTGCTTGTGCCAGGCTGGCCAGACAGCCATGCAAAGCTGGGATCGGCTGTTCGTAACAGTAACAAAAGCGATGATCTGACATCACTTCCAGTCTACTCCGGAAACAATGGGCGCCATTTTTAAAAAATCTGAAGCATTCAAAAACACAGATCTTGGTGTTTTATGAATGCTTTTAAATGCAGAGGAGGGATTTGGGGTCTTATAGTGCCCAAATCTCTGCATAAAGAGGACCTGTCTTATACAGCCCAGATCTCTCCATACAGAGGACCTGTCTTATAGAGCCCAAATCTCTGCATAAAGAGGACCTGTCTTATAGAGCCCAGATCTCTCCATAAAGAGGACCTGTCTTATAAAGCCCAGATCTCTCCATATAGAGGACCTATTGCTGTCACAAGGATGTTCACATTCCTTGTGACCGCAATAAATGTGCTAAAAAAAAAAAAGAAGAAATGTAAAGTGAAGTCAATTTTTTTTTTTTCCCCACAAATAGAGCTTTCTTTTTGGTGGTATTCGATTGCCTCTGCGGTTTTTATTTTTTGCGTTGTAAACAAAAGAGCGACAATTTTGAAAAAAAAAAAAAAAACTATCTTTTACTTTTTGCTATAATAAGTATCCCACATTTTTTTTATCCAAAATCTATCCAGGATAGATTTATGGCTTTTTTTTTTTTTTTTTTTTTTTTTTTTACTAGTAATGAGATTTTTGTCGCTGCCTGTCAAATACCTTGTGAATCGCTTTTCAGAGGTGTGGCAAGGGCTGTGAACCTAAAACCATAACAGTACTCCCAACATCCTTGCATCAAATTACACACAAATAGCCATCAAATATGGAACTCACCGGAAACATAACACCCGCGTTTCTGAAGGACTATAAACACTTTTGTGTTACAACCTCCCCGATAGCGCGTTGCGTTACACAACTTAGGTCCCTTTATAATTTTTGAGACATTTGGCACATTAACAGCCCATTGCTACATTGATTTTCGCACGAAAAATAAAGCACAATAAATGTAAATGAGTCCTCGAAAGTTCCAATCGGCAAAGTTCTGCATCCAAAGGATGGAATGTATGAAATGAGAACTGTTTGAGCTCACATGGCTGGTGTGGGGGAGGGGTAACATTTTCATTCTGTAGTCATTTTTGCAGGGCAGGTTAGTATTTAAGTACTGGTTATGAGGCAACACAGACAGTTTTTATTTTTAGTCCCGGGGACAGTTTGAAATTTGCATGCAGCTGTGTAGATGAGAGGAAATACTCGTTATCACATGTGGCGATTTCTCTGTAAATTGTTACTTTTCTGCTGTTCTTCTTCTTCTTCCTAATTTTTTATTCATATTTTTTTTTTTTTTTTTTTTTTTTTACTTTTTCTTTTTTAGGTCATCTTTTATTTATTTTAAATTTTTTATGCAGTTTTGGCTGTGGAAACTTTTTTTTTATTATTTTTTTTTTTTTTTTTTTCTTGGAGCCAAGTGTCAGCATGCCACTGTTTTCATTAGCTATTAAACATTTCCATACTGTAAGCGGTTTATTTTGTAAGTAAGCAATAACAGGAACATTCGCCGGCTGCCCTCTTCCTGCGCTGTTTTTTCCGCAGTAGCACAGCGGCCAAAGTTGGGCTCGCTGTGCAGCGCAGGGCCCCTCCTGTGACACATTGTATCATGGCCGCATTGTCCCCCTCTGTGTTTATTTGATTTTGTAGCCGGCTGTGCTGGAACAATGCTCAGAACTCAAACGCCTTCTTACATATTGTCCCCCTGAAGTTCTCGCACCCAAATATTCCCGCTGGAACAAGAAGGACCTCTTGCTCCTGGGACTGAATGAATGGGGGCATTTTAAAGGAACACTCCTCCCAGAACTGATAGTTCAGTTGTTTTTAGATGGAGTGTTAACCCCCCCTCACCCCCAAGTTTTTTTTTTTTTTTTTTTTTAATCAGTCAGCACTTGCTGTGCCCATTATGAGGGGTTCCCACCATCCCTGTGCTGAGTTTCTGGGTTTCTAGATTTGTTTGCCTGCCATGACCACAATGAATGGTTCCCACCATCCCTGTGCTGAGTTCCCGGGTCTGTACACCTGCTGTACCCATTATGAAGGGTTCTCACCTTCCCCCTGCTGTGCCCATTATAAAGGGTTCCCATCACCCCTGTGCTAAGTTCCCAGGTCTGTACACTTGCTGTGCCCATAATGAGGGGTTCCCACCATCCCGGAGCTGAGTTCCCAGGTCTATACACCTGCTGAGCCCATTATGAGGGGTTCTCACCTTCCCCCTGCTGAGTTCTCGGGCCTGTACACCTGCTGTGCCCATTATCAAGGGTTCCCATCACCCCTGTGCTAAGTTCCCAGGTCTGTACACCTGCTGTGCCCATTATGAGGGGTTCCCACCATCCCTATGCTGAGTTCCCAGGTCTGTACACCTGCTGTGCCCATTATGAGGGGTTCCCACCATCCCTGTGCTGAGTTCCCAGGTCTGTACACCTGCTGTGCCCATTATGAGGGGTTCCCACCATCCCTATGCTGAGTTCCCAGGTCTGTACACCTGCTGTGCCCATTATGAGGGGTTCCCACCATCCCAGAGCTGAGTTCCTGGGTCTGTACACCTGCTGAGCCCATTATGAGGGGTTCTCACCTTCCCCCTGCTGAGTTCTCGGGCCTGTACACCTGTTGTGCCCATTATGAGGGGTTCCCTCCATCCCAGAGCTGAGTTCTCGGGCCTGTACACCTGTTGTGCCCATTATGAGGGGTTCTCACCTTCTCAGTGCTGAGTTCCCAGGTCTGTATACCTGCTGTGCCCATTATGAAGGGTTCCCACCATCCCTGTGATGAGTTTCTGAATCTGTTTGCCTGCCATGACCAGTATGAATTGTTCCCACCATCCCTGTGCTGAGTTCCCGGGTCTGTACACCTGCTGTGCCCATTATAAGGGATTCCCACCATCCCTTTTTGTTGAGTTCTCGAGTCTGTACACTCGCTGAAAGATGTTGATTCAATTGCTGCATTTCCATATACTTGACCGCTTGAACTGCTTCCCAGCTCCTGAGTGAGAACAGTCCTGTAGTTGTCCTAGTCCCTGTTACTGCAGCCCTCTTTGTTCTATGATGTTATGCGCACTCGGAAGCTGGGGGAGGGGTGTGTAATCTAGGCAAGTGATGATGCTGTCAGCCCCAGACTCTGGATATGAATAATGGGATTGGATGAAGGGATCATCCCTGAGCACTGCTAGAATCATGTAGGACCGCTGCTTGTCAGATTTATTTTATTTTGTTTTAGGCCCGGGTCACATTTCTATGCAGGTTGCAGTTTTTATATTCCAGGTGCATTTTTTTTTTTTGCAATCCATATTTTTGATCTATTGAAGTCTATGGAACCAAAAATTCACTGGCCCTTTTCTATAAAGTGCGTAGATGTGAACCTGACCCATAGGAAACCATGTTAACGGAGTGTAGTGAAAAACGTACTAAAAAATGCATAGATGTGACCCAGGCCTTAAAACACATCACTGTTTTTCTTGCAGAGGTGAGGATCTGTTTGTTTCTAGATGCTTTGAGAATCGGCGGAGACCTCGTGTGCCTCTCTAGGGGCACCTCGCGCCTCCCTCGGGGTCCTCCTTGTAGACGGATTAGAAAGTGAAGCAGTCTGAGTCTGACCTCCGCGGCCTGATCTGGATCGTGTTGTTGGATGATGTGCTGAGCCTTATGGGGGAGGGTGATGATGTAAGAAGATAGAAGTATTACATTTGTATCTGTGCGATTTCTGTACAATACTGACAGCAGTGATCCCAGATTTGCTTGCACTGAAACGCGTACATCCCTTCACTTGTATCAGCAGCTGTACACGGCGCCTGCGTTTTCCCTGGCTGCAGGGAAGACGCAGGAGATTTTACCCTAGAAGACTTTTTCAGCATGTAAACATCTGTGTGCAGGAGACCCTATGTTCTCATTCAGGTCGAGAACACGGGCAACATGGCGCGCTTTCCCGACAAGCCATTAAACATGCTGAACATTAGCGCATGCACATGCAGGTTTTGGTGCAATTTTGAAAAACGTCTCTTTTCTGCATTTCTCATGCATAGGGCTGCCCATTGAAATGAATGAGCTGCCCTTCGGGGCCGTATCTATCCTATCTGGTTTGGCGGCGCATTATACAAAGTCAGAGGGCATCATTTCAGCAGTGCGACAGGTGCTGGGAACCAATATTCACTGTTCCCTCAATGCGCTTCTGTACCGTGAATCACAGCCAGGAAATAACATCTGACAGTGCAAAGGGGGTGTAGGAGTGAGCAAGGAACGCTAGTATGTATTCGGCTGTCATTAGATTAGGATGATTAAACCGAGCCTGTGCCTCCCTTATATCAGATGTCCCCAACAGGGTGCCCCCTTTGCATCATACTGCTCGCCTTGCACCAGGTGCCTCCATCATAGTGCCCTCTTTGCATCATAGTGCCCCTTTTGCATCAGGTTCCTCCATCATAGTGCCCCCTTTGCATCTTATGCCTCCATCATAGTGCCCCCCTTTTTTGCCTCGGGCGCCTTCCGTCAGGGTGCCCCTTTTTTGCCTCGGGCGCCTTCCGTCGGGGTGCCCCCTTTTTTGCCTCGGGCGCCTTCCGTCGGGGTGCCCCCTTTTTTGCCTCGGGCGCCTTCCGTCGGGGTGCCCCCTTTTTTGCCTCGGGCGCCTTCCGTCGGGGTGCCCCCTTTTTTGCCTCGGGCGCCTTCCGTCGGGGTGCCCCCTTTTTGCCTCGGGCGCCTTCCGTCGGGGTGCCCCCTTTTTTGCCTCGGGCGCCTTCCGTCGGGGTGCCCCCTTTTTTGCCTCGGGCGCCTTCCGTCGGGGTGCCCCCTTTTTTGCCTCGGGCGCCTTCCGTCGGGGTGCCCCCTTTTTTGCCTCGAGCGCCTTCCGTCGGGGTGCCCCCTTTTTGCCTCGGGCGCCTTCCGTCGGGGTGCCCCCTTTTTTGCCTCGGGCGCCTTCCGTCGGGGTGCCCCCTTTTTTGCCTCGGGCGCCTTCCGTCGGGGTGCCCCCTTTTTTGCCTCGGGCGCCTTCCGTCGGGGTGCCCCCTTTTTTGCCTCGGGCGCCTTCCGTCGGGGTGCCCCCTTTTTTGCCTCGGGCGCCTTCCGTCGGGGTGCCCCCTTTTTTGCCTCGGGCGCCTTTCGTCGGGGTGCCCCCTTTTTTGCCTCGGGCGCCTTCCGTCTGGGTTCACCCTTTTTTGCCTCGGGCGCCTTCCGTCTGGGTTCACCCTTTTTTGCCTCGGGCGCCTTCCATCAGGGTGCCCCCATTTTTGCCTCGGGTATCCCCAACAGGGAGGCCCAGGGATCTCAGGCTGCATGCTTCGAGATCTGGGGGGACACAACAAAAATTTGGGGGGGTGGGCTAGGGTACAGGGTTTGCTTTCATGCAACCTGGGGGGACGCGGGTGCCACATACAGCCACCCATGCAAGTGAATGTCAATGTGCAGCCATATGCTTGTAAATGCTGACGGCTTCTGCTTTTGACATATTTCCCCAAATGTGAAAGTCATGCTTTTGGGGACACATGCTGTACACGCATGAATGCATGGGGTATGCGTATTTACAAGCGCCTGGCCACGTATAGCTGTTCACTTGTATGGGTGGCCTGCACGTGGCTCCCAGAGAGTGTGAAAGTGCCAAAAATGTTCCGTTGGCAGAGCGATCGTTGTGTTTACCCTGCAGATGGATTCAAAGTACTACTTTACCCCCCCCCCCCCCCACTATCAAACATGACCTCATCCATTCGTTCCTCTGCACCTATCTGGGGGTTTTTGTCGCTCACATCTCGCACAATCCGTTGATTCTGGAAACTTGCAGCCACTTGTCCACATTGCGTGAAAGCAAAGCAAATATGGCTGCAGCCCCCGCGTCCCCGCCATACATTGTTGTCACTGCGTGCTGACAGATGTCATTATCTACGTTGCCTTGTTTATAAGGCGACAAACTGTCCTGTTGTAGCAAATCCCATTCACTTCCCGACACGAATAATTGAAGGCAGAGAATAGGCTGTTGTTTGCATTGTGCATGAGGAGGATGAACAATGCGGTAAAAGTGATGTATGTGAGTAAACGCGCAGCGGGTTGTGTTTAGTGCGGTCTCGCTCTGTTTGTATCTTTGTCCTCCCCTGGACTGAGAATATGATTTAAAGCTGAGCTCCAGGCAAACCGCTAAATATACAAATCAAATACAATCATGGGAACTGCTTTACCTGCCAAAGGATTTTTATTTTTGTCCATCCAATCCTGAGATGCGCACAGTTCTGCCATGCAGTGCAGCCATTTCTTGCAGGGTAGGAGACCTGTTTTTTTTATTTTTTTTTTTTATTTTTTTTTTCCTTCATCTGCTGCAGTTCAGTAACACAGGCCTTGCCCCCTTCCCACCTGTGACTGGACAGTGAAATGAGAAGCGGCAGACTGATTATCCCATCTTTGTCACTTTGCTCTCTCCTGTCAAAATACTGCCACACAACCTGCTTGGCCCCTTGTGCAGCTTCTTCCTCTCTCAATCTGAGCTCTGCTGTACAAATACTCCAAGAGGCTAATGCTGAGCCAATTTAGGTAAATTGTAATAATAACCCCATCATACCTTGTATGGCGGGTGAGATGGATTAGCATCCTTGCCTGTCCAGAGAAGCCAGCGATGTCCTGCTTTGATCCGCTTAAAGGCGTTGCACTGCTGCTGTGATTGTAAAGAGGTGAAGTGATTGTAGAGGCCAGCTGTCTCTATTCCCGGAGTTGGAGAGAAAGATGCCCCGTTTATTTTCAGTCTTAGGAAGAATGCCCTGTACATTGGTGGTCTGTGAAGGGTAAACCTATTTATTGGAGGCTAGTGGTAGAGGTGTCCCCTTACGTGGATGATCATCAGGAAGATTATCCGTTATATTCATGGTCAGAGAAAATAATTCTCCTTTAAATTGGTGGTCCAGTGAAAGGTCCCCTTGCATTCGTGGCTGGTGGGAAGAATGGTCTTTACATTACATTAGTGGTCAATGAAGGACCCTCTTATATTGGTGGCTAATGGTAGAGCTGTCCCCTTACGTCAGTGGTCAGTTAAAGGTCCCCTTGTATTGGTTGCTAATGAAAAAAGTGTCCCCTTACACTGGTGGTCAGTCAAGTCTCCACTTATAAGGGTGGCCGTGGATAGAGGTGTCCACATACATTAGTGGTCAGTGAAAGATCCCCTTACATTGGCGGCCGATGGGAAGAATGTTCTTTACATTGGTGGTCAGTGAAGGGCCTTTTTATGTTGGTCGCTAGTGTTTGAGATGTCCCCTTTACATTGGTGGTCAGTGAAATTTCCTCTTGTTGTGGCCAATGATAAAGTTGTCACCTTACATTGGTGATCAGTGACAGGTCCCCTTACATTGGTGGCCAGTGGGAAGAACGTTCTTTACATTGGTGGTCAGTGAAGGAACGAAGGGCCTTTTTTATGTTGGTGGCTAGTGTTCGAGATGTCATTGGTGGTCAGTGAAAGGTGACCACCTTACATTGGTGGTCAGTGAAAGGTCCCCTTGCATTTGCCAATGATTAAGCTGTCACCTTTTATATTGGTGATCAGTGAAGGGTCCCCTTATATTGGTGACCAAGGATAGAGGTGTCCATATAAATTTGTGGCCTGTAAGAAGAATGCTCTTCATTATTTTTTATTTTTTTAACAGAAGAGAAGAATGCTCTTTACATTGGTGGTCAAAGAAGGGTAATCTTATATTGGTAGCTAATGGTAGAGATGTCTCCTTACATTGGTGGTCAGTGAAGGGTCCCCTTATATTGGTGACCAAGGATAGAGGTGTCCATATACATTTGTGGCCAGTGAGAAGAATTCTCTTTTTTATTATTATTATTATTATTTATTTTTTAACAGAAAAGAGAAGAATGTTCTTTACATTGATGGTCAAAGAAGGGTCATCTTATATAGGTGGCTAATGGTAGAGATGTCTCCTTGCATTGGTGGTCAGTGAAGGGTCCCCTTTGTACTGGCCAGTGGCCAATGATGAAGGTGTCCACTTATACTGGTGGTTAGTGAAGGGTCTCCTTGTATTAATGGGCAGTGATAAAGATGTCTCTGGTTGTCGGTGTTGGGGTCTTCCTTTTTTTTTATGTTGACTAATGGTAGAGATGTCTCTGCACGTTAGAGGTCAATAAAGGGTCCCCTTGTAATGGTGGCCAATAATAAAGGTGTCCGCTTACACCAGTTGTCGATGAAGCCTCTTATGTTAGTGGTCGGTGGTAGAGGTGTCCCCTTACAATGGTGGTCATTGAAGGGTCCTTTTGTAGAATTGTTTTTCTAGTTTACAATACTGAATGAAGGTGCTCAGTGAAACAATGTAACCTTTCAGTGACTGCATGTTCATTTTTTAACTTGAAATGGAGGAAATTTTGGTCAGTATTGAAACCAGTGAAATCTTCCTTTTTGATAATCCATTTACAAACATCACGACAACTGCTACAAAAAACAAAATTGTCACTGTAGTTTGGTCCTAATGACTTTGTCACCAGAGTTGGGTTAGTACATAACCTGTTTTTCTATATAATGTTAGCAATTCATTCACACACGATGGTGTTCAATTATCAGAAGATCCTCCTTTTGTAGTAAACAGTATGGAGGACCTCTGGGAATCGCCTCCCTGGCTCCTTCCTTGTCACCGCAGGGACAGGCAGACAGACCAACTTATTATTATTATAATGAACCCTTTGCTTTCCGGTGTAATGTTTACTTGGATCATTCTCCTGTCATTAATCATGCTAATTGCACAACAGCAACCCGGAACGGTACACGGAACCGGGCGCTTTGTTCCTGGTGCTCTCATTCTGAGTGTCGTTTTGTCGATTTTGTATGTTTGACACTTTCTCTTGTTTGTGTGTATTTTGGGAAAGTTAATGATTTAGGTCAAATTTAAATTTCCTTAAAAATGTATTTAAGCCCCCAAAATGTTTTGCCATCATGTCAGGGTTGCATTTACAAAGGCCAGTCTCTGAGGAAGAAGGTATCCTTTTGAAACGCGTCAGCTGGCAGTGGCCCTTGAAATCTCCCTTTTTATCATCTGGATTCTGTCAGTCAACTAATTGCTGTCATCTGGAGAACATTATTTTTTTTGCAAACCTTTTCCCACATGTTTGTGAGTAGGTTTTTTTTATCTTATTTTTGATAAAAAGACATCTAAGGATAAGGCACAAGGCTGGTGCGCCCTATTTTTCTTCTTTCCCTTTTTGCTTTTACAAACCTCGGAGGCCCTGTGCCGGGTTTTCTGCATTGGGCCCCGTGTTTTCCTACAGCCAATGCTTCAGTTATGAATGTGCACAGTGAGCGATCGATACCGATCACTCATTGTGTTCATTCGGGAAAGAAAGGCACTGGTGTGACATTTACCCAGACCCTTCCCTCACGCTCCATCTTGAAGGATCCTATTGTGGGATTGCAGCTTCCAGCAGGAAGGAGAGAAGGGAAGCCGGAAGCACTCTGGGGGGGGGGGGGGGGGTAGGGGGTACATGGGGGGCCTGGACAGCCGGGGGAAAACATGGTGTACAGAAGAGGGTTGATCGGTGTGGTGGGGGAGGGGGCCAATTACTGGAAATGCAGCAGCTAAAAGCCAATGGGAGGAAGAGGAGAAATAGCCAACTTTCAGCTGCTGCAGAGAGAGCCATACAGGGGATTGGTTCCTGTAATTGCCACCGTGCTGCGCCAATCACCCTCCCAGCCAACATCCAATCCCTTCGGCCTGGGCCCCCCTGATGACTAATGGGAGGGAAAGAAGCAGCGAACTTTCAACTGCTGCAGAGGGAGCCATACAGGGGATTGGTTCCAGTAATTGCCACCCTGCCGTGCCGATCACCCTTCCTTCCAACATTCAATTCCTGCTGTCCGGGCCCCCCGATGACCAAAGGGAGGGAGAGGAGCAGCCAACTTTCAGCTGTTGCATGGAGAGCGATACAGGAAGGAGGTTGGTTCCAGTTATTGATGCCCTGCCATGCCAATCACCCTCCCTGCCCACATCCAGTCCCTGCTGCCTTGGCCCCCTGATGGTCTGGACCCATACCGGAGGACCCGTGGTACCCCCTTATCAGCAGGATACAATGTTTTTCTTAGTTGCTTTTTTTTTGGGGGGTGATTGTTTTTGCTATTCTAAAGGACCACATTATTATTCCTGGTTCCTCACCTAGGCCAGAATGGCAGTTACAGTGCCCGCAGCCTCCTTGGGTACCTACGTCACAGATCCCAGGGCAGCATGAGGGGGTCATAGCTATTCCTTTTTTTCATGTGTTGTTTTCAGTCCCTGCACGTCATTGTGGCATATCCCCCAACTTTTTGAGATGAGAACGAGGGGCACCTATTAGCGAAAGTATGTAGGCATAGGACACACCTCCTTAAAGGCAAATAACGAAGGTCAGAAATCCTGGATTTTTCTTTTTGTCTTATAAAATTGACAGTCTCTGGTTCAGATGCAAATTGTAACAAAGTCAACTTATCTGCATAATTTGGTTTGTGAGTTCCTGTGTCCCCCCGGGGGGGTAGGACATAAGGCTGCACTCAGTAGGTAGCGCATAAATGATTGTATATTGTAGCAGGAAAGAACCAGACACCTCGGCACCGACTGAATTTGAGGTGAGGTCTCTGGCTGATATCAAGGGACCCGGATAACTAAGAAGGGGGTCAGACTGTTGATAGTTTGTTTTTGTTTTTTTGTTTTTTTTCAGTGATGGAGCTGATGGCTGCGGGTCTCACTAGGAGGCTAGAAGACGCATGGAACCCTGCAGACCCTTCAATATGGGCTGTTGTTTGCTTTCTGCACTGCTGGGACTTGTAGTTCTGCATTGTCTGCGTGGCTTTCTTGACACTGGGACACATCTTAAATACTTGGGTTCTGTGGCTGATTAGGGTGATAATTTAAACGTACTTAGTGCCTTATCTGCATTAAATTGGCCTCAAACCTGTGTAATTAATGTGTTAGGTTTTAAAGGGATGAGGTGGCAACCCTGCGCTGTTCTCTGCCCTTCATGCAACTGCTGTCTCTATGGTCCAGACGCTGCAGCCAGGACACACAGCCCTCTGAGGTGATGTGCCTATGCAGGACCTCTACCCAGACCACCTTTTCCCTGCCAAGCTGCCTGCACTATTTCTGCTGAGGCCACTGTTGGCTGGTAAGTCCCTACTGTACTTGACTACTCTGTGCCACTGGGCTGTACTGGATTGTGGCCTGCTACTCACTCTGCCCGTATTATGCCCTGTGAGCCTGGGCTGCTACTCGCTGTGCCCGGATTGTGCCCTGTGACCCTGGGCTGCTACTCGCTGTGCCCGGATTGTGCCCTGTGACCCTGGGCTGCTACTCGCTGTGCCCGGATTGTGCCCTGTGACCCTGGGCTGCTACTCGCTGTGCCCGGATTGTGCCCTGTGACCCTGGGCTGCTACTCGCTGTGCCCGGATTGTGCCCTGTGACCCTGGGCTGCTACTCGCTGTGCCTGGATGGTGCCCTGGGAACCTGAGCTGCTACTCGCTGTGCCCGGATTGTGCCCTGTGACCCTGGGCTGCTACTCGCTGTGCCTGGATGGTGCCCTGGGAACCTGAGCTGCTACTCGCTGTGCCTGGATTTTGCCTGGTGACCCTGAGCTGCAACTCGCTGTGCCTGGATTGTGCCCTGTCACCCTAGGCTGCTACTCGTGGTGCCCGGATTGTGCCCTGTGACCATGGCCTGCTACTCACTGTGCCTGGATTTTGCCTAGTGATCCTGGCTGCTACTCATTGTGCCCAGTGACTCTGGCCTGCTACACATTGTGCCCAGATTGTACCTGGTGACTCTGGGCCGATACTCACTGAGCCCGGATTGTGCCCTGTGACCCTGGCTGCTACTTATTATGCCCGGTGATTCTGGCCTGCTACTCGCTGTGCCTGGATTTTGCCTGGTGACCCTGGGCTGCTACTCACTGTACCCGGAGCTACTACTTGCTGTGCCCAGATTGTACCCCGTGACCCTAAACTGTTACTGTGCTCAGATTGTTGCCCAGGGACTCTGGACAAAGTCCCTGCTGTACTAAATTGTGACCTGCTACTCTCTGTGCCCGGATTGTGCCCTGTTATTCTGCACTTATTCTGTCCCTGCTGTACTAGATTGCTGCCTGTGCCTCTGGACTTATCCATTGATGTACCCTATTGCCACCCTGTTATATTTTTTCATGTCCCTCAGTGTTGGAATTATTGCCCTATGGCCTTCCCGTCATCTGACTCCCTGTTTTTTAACCCTCCAAAATAAAGAACCCCCTTAGTCAGGGGCCCTATAAATCCCTCTTGATCTCCACATGTGTTCTGTTCCACCCACACCTCCGTCACAAGAATTCTAGAAAAAAAATGATTAAACCAACAAGTCCTTTTTCTACCACTTCTATTCCTTTATGTTGGCTTTTGAAATTTTACAAATGCAGCAATTTAGAAATTAGATGAAAGGTTTAGCGCTGGGAAACACTTTTAAAAAGCTAAAAAGTGCATTTTATATACAACTAAATAGTTCCGACCAAAATGAGGGACAGATGAGGAGGAAAGAGGGACAGCTTCCCCCAAAAAATGAAGCGTGGTGCATGAGCGCTGGGCAGGGGGGTGGCATCAAACCGCTGGAGAGCCAGGCTGCTGCTTTCTGTGTTGAACAGCGGGCAGATTCTTAAGTGTGCTGTGAACACAAAGTAAATAAACATCTTTGTTGTTGTACATGAAGCCAGCATTGCAGTAATAATAATTGTATTTGCTCCTATTCGATCGGTAACATTAAGACCCCTTTCACACTGGGGCGTTTTTCAGGCGCTTTAGCGCTAAAAAAAAAAAAAGCGCTTGAAAGAAGCCTCATCTGCAATCCCAATGTGAAAGCCCGAGTGCTTTAAGAGCCCTTTCACAATGTCAACGCCCGAAAAACGCTCGTAAAGCGCAGCTTAAACTAGCAGCGCTTTACCAGCGTTTTTCGAGCGCTATTGGGGAGCTTTTAACCCCTGCTAGTGGCCAAATAAAGGGTTAAAAGCACCCACAAAGCGCCGCTGCCAAAATCGCTTTTCAGGTGTTTTGCAGGCGCTTCACATTGATTTCAATGGGAAGGGGCACTTTAGGAGCCGTGTATTCACTGCTCCAAAAGCGCTGCAAAGAAGCGACTTTTTTTTTGACGCTCTGCCAGCGCAGCGTCTCACTGTGAAAGCACTCGGGCTTTTACATTGGGATTGCAGATGAGGCTTCTTTCAAGCGCTTTACATGCACTTTTTTTTTTTTTTTGTGCTAAAGCGCCTGAAAATGCCCCAGTGTGAAAGGGGTCTCAGGCCGCGTACACACGGGCGGATTGTCTGCCCAACTAAGTTCGTCTGACAATCCGACAGACAATCGGTTCAAAATTTGAATGAACGGACTTGACCACACACGATGAGCAGACAGTCCGCTGAAAGCGTGCGCGATGACGTGTACAGCACGTACGACGGGACTAGAAAAACGACGTCCTATACACTGCAATGCAACCTTCGGCCGTGTAAATCCTTTCTGAGCATGCGCCATACTTAGTCCGTCCAACTTGCCTACACACGAGCGGACTGTCCGCTGAAACCAAGTTTGGACGGACAAAACCAAGTTTGAACGGACTGTCTTACGGAAATTCCGTAAGACTTTGTTCGTCAGATTGTCCGCTGAAAAAGTCCGCTGAAGCCCACACACGAGCGGATTGTCCGCTGAAACACGGTTCAGCGGACTAAGTTGGACAGACAATCCGCCCGTGTGTACGCGGCCTAAGAGTGTTTGTTTTATTCTACTACTTATCTGTTCAGTAAGTGAAAAAAAATCACGATGATCCTGCCGGAAATCCAGTGAGCCTGCCAGCGCACTCTGCAGTGTTATCTCAAGCAGGCTTATCAGGCCCTGCATGTTCCCATCTCTCTACAAGACACCTATACCTTACGTTATGGAGAGGGGGAGGTGTCCTGTAGTCCTAACACTTCCTGTACTAGGGTTGCAATGCTGCTCCACCATACATGCAGTACAGTGAGCGAGCATTGTCACCCTAAAACAAAATGTTACTGGCAGGATCACCAAGTGAAAATTAGCAAAAAATCCAGAAATAAAAGAAAACTAATGCAGCCACCACCTCTAATGACTGGTAAGGTGCAATATAACATTTTTTATACTTGGGTTTAGTAATGGGTGTAGGAGGGATGTCAGTGTCCTGGGCCAGGTCTGCACATCTGTTATGTGATGTCACCATCGCTCTGATCACCTTTTTAGGCGTTGGTATTTTCCGGCAGGGTGTCTACATGGCATGGCGAGCTGAGCTGTTACCTAAGAAGAAAATAATTTCTCTATTTTACAAGCTCAGCGATTTCAGGAAGGATCAGGACCCGCTTATTTCCTCTCTGGCTGCGACGTTCATAAAATAACAGATTCTTCCGATTTGGATACATTGTCACACTCTTCACTAGCCGGCAGCATATTTAGTATTATCATAAAAAAAAAAAAAAATATATATATATATATATATATATATATATATATATATATATATATATATATATATATATATATATATATATATATATATATATATATATATATATTATATTATTATGTGTGTATATAATATATATAATATAATACAAATATATATATATATATATATATATATATATATATATATATATATATATATAAATTATTATTTTTAGATTTAAAATCTGAACTCCAGGCACAAAAACACTCAGACATGAAAAAAAGCATATCCCTCTATAGTGTGCACTTGTTTCAATCCAGAGCACAGTGTCTTTTCAGTCTGCTGCCTCCTTCCTCTGCTCTCTGGATGAGTCACTTCTGACAAGTTTTCCTGATACCAAGAGAAAAAACGGAGACCTGGGAGGGAGCTCCAGGACACAGCCTGTGATTGCCAGTTTCAGCTCTGTTCCTGTGTGGAGGGGGTGTGTCCCTTCCCTCCAATCAGCTCTCGGAGCTCTCCTCACTGAGCTTTGCCGCATGATACTTTAGCTCTTCACCCTTTTCTGAACTCAGACAAACTTTAAAAATTCTGGTCTTTTAATGGATATAAGAAGTAAAGACCATAGATAAACAAGTATAACTTACATAGGAGGATTTGTTTAATTTCTGTGTATCCCCTGAGGATAGTCACTTTGCTGGGTGTATATATATATATATATATATATATATATATATATATATATATATATATATATATATATAGAAGGGTTTACAACTACTTTAATAACTCAGCTGAGAGATGCCCAATTTGATCAGAGGTGTCTGTTAGATTCTTTGCCAGCATCCACACCTCTGGTTTAGGATGCCATGGGCAGCACCATTTCCTAATCCTGACTTTTTAAACTTTTTTTTTTTTTTTTCCATTCTATACCACCCCAATGACCGGAGGATCAGGAAATGTGATGCAGTGGAGTTCCTCCCTTCCCATTTAGCGTCTTTTCATGTTAAGTGGAGGAAACTGGGGTCAAAGGGGTTAATTGTGAGCGTATTGGGAGCAGCTGTGTTTGTGTAGGAGCCAGCTCGGGATTGGGCCCCGGGGACACATGTATTATTGATATTGATCCACTTTCACTGATTACTTCTTCTGTACCAGTACGATTAATTTGGTGGAACGCCTGCTTTTTCCCGTCCTACGACATAACTTTGTAGTTTGGGCGGTCTGCTTGATTTTTATAAAAGCCGCAGCGACCCTCATTATAAAAGCTCCTCCGCTGGGTTTTTTATTTCGCTGCATTTTTGCTCACGTCTTTAAAAAAGAAAATTAATAATAACTCGTACCCTGAAGATTCCTTAAAACCCCCAAAACATTATACGTTTTCTTAAAAATCAGGAGAAGAAAATGGTGGTAATTTCATATGAGGCTGCATTCATGGCACGGGGTGAGGCTGCATTGATGGGCACTGATCCCTATTTTGCTTCACAGTTCTTTATTTAAATTTATTTTCCTGAACATCCCTCTTAAATTGAAGGTGCGTGTTATACGCTGATAAATACTTTATATCCAAATAACACAGCCAAGCTCATCCTTAGACTCTTCACCACACACTGCCACAAAGGCAAGAGAATTCTTGTTGGGCAGTGTATTTTAATGGTTCAAAGAATGTTAGGTAAAATGGTAAAAATGGTCGGCCCTCACACACATTCACTTCATCAAATCTGGCCCTCTTTGAAAAAAGTTTGGACATCCCTGATACAGACCAATAGTCTGATACTATTTTAGCAGGACCGCTTCTCTGTATTGAAACATCCGGGGTCTATTAGACCCCCTGATGTCTCACCTGACCTCCACTGAAGCTAATCTCGTTCCATTAACTTCTTTCCCCAGCCACAGTGGCCGTTATTGTGTGCAGCCTATAAAAACACATAAACAGGCTAGCAATGTACTAAAACATCATAGGGGCATGCACCTATTTTGGCAATGCACAACCCCCCCCCCCAGCATGGTTGCTCTGTACTGTGCATTGGAGCTGCATTGTATTGTCTCGCTGTGTTGGGGTGCAATTTAAAACCAGTGGTGTGGCAATGTGCACGTGTGTGCGTGTGTTTCTGAGACACACCACATGGGAAAGGTGTGAATGGGCCCTAGGCGATCTGCTAAAGTGTGTTTTAATACCTGTTACGGCATGTGTTAATGTACGTTATGTTACGGCACCCCACTCATTATGAATAGGCTGCCAACACACCACAACGGATGCAAAAACACACATGACCTATTTTTAGCCTTGCAGCACACCATAGGCTTTGTGTTATGTCCCGAGCTGCACTCCACAAGGAACGGCACCGCAATGTACTGCAGGGACAGCATGGACAGCATGTGTGCGTTTTTAGCAGGAATTGCCACAACACACAAGGGTGAACTCTATTTTGTTCATCCATACCCAAAATCTAGTCAGTTTGTCAACAAAAAATGTTTGCCTGCCTGTTACTTAATTGCTGCTGTCTTACTAATATATATATATATATATATATATATATATATATATATATATATATATATATATATATATATATATATATATATATATATATAGTGTGTATGTAATGTATGTGTGTGTGTGTGTGTATGTGTGTGTATATATATATATATATATATATATATATGTGTGTGTGTGTGTGTGTATGTCCTATGAGAGCTGGATCATGAAATGCTGGGTTTTCAGACTGCAATCACAGAATTATGGTTGATTCACCAAGTAGAATTTTGAAAGTCTGTGAATTGCATGAATCTTTGGCTGGCGGTGAAATGGTGTGAGCCTTCGGCTGGCGGGGGAGTGGTGTGAGCCTTTGGCTGGCGGTGGAATGGTGTGAGCCTTTGGCTGCCGGGGGAGTGGTGGTGTGAGCCTTTGGCTGGCGGTGGAGTGGTGGTGTGAGCCTTTGGCTGGCGGTGGAGTGGTGGTGTGAGCCTTTGGCTGGCGGTGGAGTGGTGGTGTGAGCCTTTGGCTGGCGGGGGAATGGTGGTGTGAGCCTTTGGCTGGCAGGGGAATGGTGGTGTGAGCCTTTGGCTGGCGGGGGAATGGTGGTGTGAGCCTTTGGCTGGCGGGGGAATGGTGGTGTGAGCCTTTGGCTGGCGGGGGAATGGTGGTGTGAGCCTTTGGCTGGCGGGGGAATGGTGGTGTGAGCCTTTGGCTGGCGGTGGAATGGTGTGAGCCTTTGGCTGGCGGGGGGAATGGTGTGAGCCTCTGGCTGGCGGTGAATTGTGAAAGTCTTTGGACAGTGATATGTTTCTTGCGGTGCAAGGAGGTTGCTAGGCAGTGAAGAAGGTCCGACATGTTAATAGCCATGCTGTGTAATTGCAGGCCCACGCCTACTCCAGCAAACAATTGACATTCTCCATTAATCTTTTCTCTCCATACGTGTTTTAAGAATTACTCCAGATTAGCTGGAGCAGAGCTGAGAGTTCTGGATTAGCTGCCCTGCTGTGGGGATATCGGTACCTATAGAAACGGCTGTTGTATTGTAGACAAGTAGTGCTAATCCCGGCCACTTCACACACCCAGTGAAACCCTGCAAGATCTCTATGTATTGACTTTGTTTAGTCCTTCTTCTAGTGTTAAGTTTCTGTTCGAGAGCCTTTATTGAAGGTTTTAGTGTTTGCAGATAGTTGGAGTTGGAAGTGGGGGGGGGGGTTCCATGTTGCAAGTACAAATTCAGTTAGTAGACCAAGATGGCACTTAAAGGCTAAGTTTACCTTTTTACAAAAAGATTTAAAAAACTCCAGAATATACTGGTCACCCCTCCAGACCCCGGTGCACATAGCAACCGTGAAGCACCATGGTGCCGTTGTAGCAGTCTGTACACTGCACACCACAATACACAGCCTTCAAGTGCGTATCCATCATAATTGTTGCAACGACAAATGTTTATTCTTCAGTGCAACCATGTGACCCTGCTTACCAATGAGAAGCACATCTAGGACTTCTAATAGAGGTTCCAGAAGAAAGAAGTGTTACTTCTTGGTCAGCACAATCATGCTGTACAATGCAAGCACTGTGATGGATACTCACTCCAAGGCTGTGTATTGCAGTGTACAGACCATTACACCAGCAACATAGGGGCATCTTAGCCACTATGTACATTGGTGTCCAGAGAGGTGGCCATGATATTTGGAATTAGTTAACCAATATTTCATAAAAAAGTTTACTTGCCGCAGGTGCTTCCGGGGGTCTTGCCGCAGGTGCTTCCGGGGGTCTAGCCGCAGGTGCTTCCTGGGGGTCTTGCCGCAGGTGCTTCCTGGGGGTCTTGCCGCAGGTGCTTCCTGGGGGTCTTGCCGCAGGTGCTTCCGGGGGTCTTGCCGCAGGTGCTTCCTGGGGGTCTTGCCGCAGGTGCTTCCTGGGGGTCTTGCCGCAGGTGCTTCCTGGGGGTCTTGCCGCAGGTGCTTCCTGGGGGTCTTGCCGCAGGTGCTTCCTGGGGGTCTTGCCGCAGGTGCTTCCGGGGGTCTTGCCGCAGGTGCTTCCGGGGGTCTTGCCGCAGGTGCTTCCGGGGGTCTTGCCGCAGGTGCTTCCGGGGGTCTTGCCGCAGGTGCTTCCCGGGGGTCTTGCCGCAGGTGCTTCCCGGGGGTCTTGCCGCAGGTGCTTCCCGGGGGTCTTGCCGCAGGTGCTTCCAGGGCCAGGCCTAGGGAGGTCCTGGGGTGGGCTAAGCCCCCCAGATTTCATTTATGCCCCCTCAAGGACCAGTGACATTGGTAAGGGGCTGGGGAGCACTGCTCAGTCTCTGTATTGAAGATTCGGTGTGGCTGCACAGTGCCTGGCCCCGCTGTGCCACGCCACCACTTTAATTTAATGAGGGAGACTGATGTGTGGGGCAGAGATCGAAGCGCATCACTTTGACCTGCAGATGAATGAAACGGAGTAGATACAAAAGCATTAATGTATCTCACCTATGTACAATATTTATAAACAATGTTACTTTGTATCAAGTCATTAGTAAGACCTCATCTGGAATATGCAGTTTAGTTTTGGGCACCAGTTCTTAAAAAGGTAACAGGGAACTGGAGAAAGTGCATGGAGGAACTCAGCTACGAGGAAAGATTAGAGGAACTGAATTTATTCACTCTTGCGAATAGGCGATTAAGGGGGGATATGATCAACATGTTAAATACATAAGTGATCCATATAGTGAACTCAGTGTTGAGTTATTCACTTTTAGGTCATCAGAGGACAAGGGGGCACTCTTTACGTCTAGAGGAAAAGAGATTTCATCTCCAAATACGGAAAGGTTTCTTCACAGTAAGAGCTGTGAACATGTGGAATAGACTCCCTGCAGAGGCGGTTCTGGCCAGCTCAGTAGATTATTATTTATTATTATTATTTATTATTTTATTAAGGCATGGATTTTTCCTAAATGAACATAATATAACTGGGTGCTAACATTTTTTATGTAAGGTTGATCCGTTGATCCCCGAGAGGCTGATTGCCTCTCGGGGATCAGGAAGGAATATTTTCCCCTGCTGTAGCAAATTGGATCATGCTCTGCTGGGGTTTTTCACCTTCCTCTGGATCAACTGTGGGTGAAGGATTGTATGATATCATCATTATTATTATTATTGTTGTTAATAAAAAAAAAAAAAAAAAATATATATATATATATATATATATATATATATATATATATATATATATATATATATATATATATAATATACATTTTGTTACTTTGTATCTCTCTATCTCCTGTCTGAACAATGTGTATATAAAGAATTGACGATAGGACTATATGTGAAGGGGAACAGCTATCCATTGTGATGTGGAACTCTAATGTGTATTGACCTTTTTATGCCCCTAACTTTTTTAATTACACCCCCAGATCAAACAGTCCTAGATCTGGCCCTGCTTGCCACAGGGTTTTGCCACCAACCAGGGGCAGACTGACAACTCATGGGGCCCCCAGGCAATAGGAGATTATGGGGACCCTGGGCAATAGGAGAAGTTTATGGAGCCCTGGGCAATAGGAGATTATGGGGCCCCCAGGCAATAGATTATGGCCACACAGTATACACACACACAGACTCACAATATACACACACTGAAAAGGTACTGGAGAGATTGGGCAGCTATAATCTTGGGATCTTTAAAAAAAAAAAAACACAGATTTTTACATACTGTCCCTGGTTTTATTGAGACTGACAACCCTGATGGGGCCCTCAGGCAGTGCCCGAATGGTCAGTCCGCCCCGAGCACCAACCATTATTGTAGGTGTAGATGGGCTCTTCTAGCCCCCCTCATATGATGTTCATATCCTCCTATACATTCTGCTACATTGTTAAGCGAATAGTTTTCATACCTGGCACAAGCCGTTTCTGTTTTGATGGACAGTATAGTACTGACAGTGCAACAAGATCCCATCAGGATATTATTTCCGCTACATGACCAGCAGGAATGTTACACTTGAGTAAGCTCAGGTCATAACTATGGATGGGTATGCAAAGTGGGAGCTGCAAAAGCCCCACTCCTAATACAACACAAGACCGCAACCACCTTCCATTGTTCTGAGGATTGTTGGGGAGGTCAGCAATTCAACTGCAGAAAATATATTCATATACATCAGTCAGGGGTTTTCAGTTTGATAGGACGGAGCAATGTTCTGCAGATAGAGGGCTCAGTGATGGAGTAGTCTGCAGAATATATCAGGAGGGGAGATGGGGCAGAGTAATAATCTGCAGTTAGCACATGAGATCAGTGATGTAAGACAAGCTGGTAGCATAGGCGTGCACACAGGGTGTGCCAGGTGTGCCTGGGCACACCCTAATCACTCCATGTGCATTAGCATTATCAAGGGACAGCACCAGGTGGGTGGTTGGGGGTGCTAGTGACCAGTGTAAATGCCCCCATCATATTAAAGGTTAGGTTCAACAGTAGGCACATGTTACACCAGTATTTGGGAGCATATTACGTTATGCCCTAATCGACTGTCTCCCACCACCAGAGCCTCATTTCAGTGACAGCAGGTGGCGTTCAAGTGTGTTTGAGATTTGGGGTGCACACCCTAATGCAGTAGGCTGCACACGCCTATGGCTGGTAGGTTAATTGGCTTCAGGATATATTGGCCCTAGTATATGAATGTAAGTTAAGGACCTTTTGATTGTAAGCTCCTTGATGGTAGGGGCCGATGTGAATGTACAATGTATATGTAAAGCGCTGCTTAAATTGATCACACTATATAAGTACTTTAAAAAATAATAATAATATTAAGATGAAGTATAGAATGGAGCAATGTTCTGCAGTCCTTACAGAGGACAACAGATATCTAGAGTTCAGCAATGAAATAATCTGCATAATATTACCATGTATCTGTCAAGATGAAGGATGGGAGGGAGCAGTGTCCTGCACATCTCCATAGGGAGCCCCGTGATCGGATAATCTGCAGAATAGAAATCTGCATGGCACAAAGCAATATTCTGCAGCTCTCTAGAGGGGTCAGTGATGGGGGATAATCTGCGGGACATGTAAATAGAACAGAACTATATACTCCAAATCTATAGAGGGGTCAGTGATGGGGATAATCTGCAGGACATGTAAATAGAACAGAACTATATACTCCAAAACTTTAGAGGGGGTCTGCGATTAGATAATCTGCTATGTAGATGAGCCAGAGCAATGTTCTGCAGATCTCTATGGGGTCATTGATGGGATAATCTGCAGAACAGAAATGTAGATGGGACTGAACAATGTTCTGCAGATATATAATATATAAAAAATGGGATGGAGCAATGCTCTGCAGCTCTTTAGGGGACATTAATGAAATAATAATCAGAATCTGTCATTGATCAGATTCTGTGATGACGGCTCCCGGTTGCTTTGTCTGGCCTGGAGCTGGTTAATCTTTCATTAATGTCGCTCTCACAGCTGTTTCTGCAACAGATGGTCAGCGACCAGCCCAGAGTCACTGTCTGTCAACGACCACCAGGGAGTGACGCTGAGCTCGGCTTGGATAGAAAGGGTCTGTCTGCCAAATAATTTCCCAAAACGGGTGATAACAGAAATGTTGGAAGCCGGTTGTGCAAAGGGAACCTGTTCGAAAAGCAATAACGGGCTGATTGGAAAATACTGGTTGGACGGAATTGTTATAGGGAAGACCTGACTGGGACCCCATGTAGGTACAGCGAGAAATCTTCAATCCCTAAAATCCTATAAGATTTCAAATGTTTGTGTCATTTCAAATGCAATTTTCAGTATTTTTTTAAATTTATTTTTTTAATCTGTAGCTTTTATTAAAATACCGGTGAAGATGTTGTTGAAGGTCCTTGTTCAGGCACTTCCTGTTATAGGGTGACCACGCTCTGGTCTGGTCTGCCAATTGTGCTCCTGCGTTGTCACCCTTCCACATGGAGACTTCGCACAGCTGTTTCAACACACATTAAAGGGGAGCTCCACTCCCGTGATGTTATCGTCCTGCAGCTTCTCTCCTGCGCCGCCATCTTTATTTAGTACAGGTACTTGTATAGCGACATAAATTTACTCAGTGCTTTACATATATATTCTACATTCACGTCAGTCCCTGCCCTCAAGGAGCTTACAGTCAAAAGACTTTAGCACATATACATACACAAAGTAGGGGCCAATTCATACAGGAGACAACCTACCAACAAGACTTGGAGGAAACCGGAGAACCCGGAGGAAACCCACGCAGGCACTGGGAGAACATGCAAACTCCAGGCAGGTGGTGGCGTGGTTGGGATTCAGACCAACGACTCTAGTGCTGCCAGACGGAAGTGCTAACCACTTAGCCGCTGTGCTGCCCATATCCCACATATGCATAGATTTGCGTCAGGCATTTGGGACATAACAGGGCTGTGGCATATCTGCATATGCGCTGGGAAGTTTCCAAGTTCTGGTATCTGGAACCTTGTAGACACCTGCATCATATGCATGCATGGGTATCCCACAGGTCTCAATCATGCTGTACTGAGCAGATTCCACCTGTTGCTTGGCTGCAGAAAAAGGGACTGGGGAATTTGTGATTTGTGTCCTCTATCCTTTTCTTTGTCTAAAATGTGAGACATCAGGGATCTGTTTAGACCCCTGATATTTCACCAAAGCCCCCCAAGAGGGCTATTTATTGTAAAAAAAATTTGTAAAGAATAGTAAAATTGTAAAAAAAGTTATAATAAAAATAAATACAATTAAAACTACTGATAAAGATATATATATATATATATATATATATATATATATATATATATATATATATATATATATATATATATATATATATATATATATATATATATATATATATATATATATAATATAATATATATATAATATCTCTCTATCTCTATCATTTGCCACTAAGTCATGTTTTGCGAAGGGGTCAAATAATTCACTCATTAAAGTGTGTGTGTGTAATAAATAAATAATAAATATATAATATTATGCATTTTAATGAGTGAACTAATCATTTGACCCCTTCGCAAAACATGACTTAGTACTTGGTGGCAAACATATGCATATATTCTCTGTAGTTCTATATTTATTTATTTTTATTATAACCTTTTTTTTTTATTTTTTTATTTTTTTTTTACAATTATTTTTACAATAAATTACATTATATATATATATATATATATATATATATATATATATATATATATATATATATATATATATATATATATATATATATATATATTATACATTTTTTGACACTTCAAAGATGGCCACCACCCAAGGTGCCCACCCTAATGCAAAAGGGTGAATAGTGCGCACACCTATGCAGACACTTGCGCCCTGTGTGCGCATGCACAGGTATCTCGCAAGTCTCAGCCAGTTCCTAAAGACCTGTGGCTCATCTGCCCAGTATAGAAAGATGAATTGCTATGGGAAAAGATCAGTTTTACGTAGACGTGGCCCACTGTTGGCACCATCAGGTAACCTATCCTGAGAAATGCAGGCATCACCTGAGTGCATGTTGGCAAGAAGTGGCTGTAAAGAGGTGGCAGGAGACCGGCAGCCCTAAGATGTAAAACATATTAATAGCTTATGAGGCGCAGAACACAGAGCCCTAGTGAAGGGTGTACATCTACTCTGAGCGTTAGACACTTGTAGTCTCGGTTATGTAAAGGTCACTCGCTGTGTACTTTGGTGCGCATTTTACGATGTTGTAACATTAAACAAACGCGGTTCAGGCGGACTTTTGTCATACTGGAACAAAAAAGCCTTTGTGATTGTTTGGCATGATACTTTTGTTTCCATCAGATGAAGGTGAAGGCTTTAACCCTTTATGTAGTCACCTCCGGAGTGGTCAGTGGGCACCATTGGCGTGTCTGGGGTGGGGTTGGGAGTTTTCCATCAAATACATTGGATTTTCTGGCGTTTTTTTTTTTCTTTTCTGCTTAGATAATGAAAACAAAACCTTGGATCTCTTGCCACTTTTCCCCCCAATCTTTGTTTTTTATACAAAAAAGTATTTGATCCCCTGCTGATTTTTTATTTTTTTTTCAATAATTTTAATGGTTGGTTTATTTTAACAGCATAACGACACAAATATCCAGAAAAACGCATTTCAAAAAAGTTATAACATTATTTGCATTTTAGGCTAGGTTCACACTATAGCGATGCGGGAACGCCGCGAATCCGCAGCGTTTTCCCGCATCGCATGCCTCCCGCCGGCAGTTCACACTGCCCTATGCGGACTGCTGGGAGTGTCAATGATATGTTAATGACACCCCCAGATCCGTCCGCATATCGCAGTGCGATCTGCACACTCGCACAGGAATCGGATCGCATGGTGTGAACCCCCATGCGATCCGATTCTGCTGCGGACCAAAAAAAGGGTCCCGTGCGAGTTTGCTGCGGGAGCGATGCGAATTCAGTCATACTATCTGTATAGCTGAACTCGCATCGCTACGGAGATCGGATGTGATTTGCACTGCAGTGCGGTGCGAATCACATCCGGATCTCCCCCCGCAGCAGTGTGAACCCGGCCTAAATGAGTGAAATATGTATTTGATCTCTTTTCAAAGCATGACTTGGTACTTTGGTGGCAAAACCTTTGTTGGCAATCACAGAGGTCAGACGTTCCTTGTAGTTGGCCACCAGGTTCTCGCACATCTCAGGAGGGATTTTGTCCCGGTCCTTTTTGCAGATCCTCTCCAAGTCATTAAGGTTTTGAGGCTGACTTTGGTAACTCGAACCTTCAGCTCCCTCCGCATATTTTCTATGAGATTAAGATCTGGAGATTGGCTAGGCCGCTCCAGGACCTTTTTAATGTGCTTCTTCTTGAGCCACTCCTTTGTTGCCTTGGCTGTGTCTTTTGGGTCATTGTCATGCTGGAATACCCATCCACAACTCAATTTCAATCCCCTGTCTGAGGGAAGGAGGTTCTGGCCCAAGATTTGTCGGTGCATGGCCCCATCCATCATCCCTTTTTAATGTGGTGAAGTTGTCCTGTCCCCTTAGCAGACATCACCCCCCAAAGCATAATGTTTCCACCTCCTTGATTGATGGTAGGGATGGTGATCTTGGGATCATAGGCAGCATTCCTCCTCCTCCTCTTCCAAACACGGCAAGTTAAGTTGATGCCAAAGAGCTTGATTTTGGTCTCATCTGACCACAACGCTTTCACCCAGTTCTCCTCTGAATCATTCAGATGTTTATTAGCAAACTTCAGCTGGACCTGTACGTGTGTTTTCTTGAGCAGGGGGACCTTGCGGGCGCTGCAGGATTTCAGTCCTTCCCAGCGTAGTGTGTTACCAATTGTTTTCTTGGTGACTATGGCCCCAGCTGCCTTGAGATCATTGACAAGATTCTCCCGTTCTGGGCTGATTCTTCACCGTTCTCGTGATCATTGAAGCTCCACAAGGTGAGACCTTTCATGGAGCCCCAGACCGAGGGAGATTGACAGTTATTTTGTGTTTCTTAGGCCGCGTACACACGGGCGGATTGTCTGCCCAACTAAGTTCGTCAGACAATCCGACAGACAGTCCCTTCAAAATTTGAATGAACGGACTTGACCACACACGATGAACAGACAGTCCGCTGAAAGCGTGCGCGATGACGTGTACAGCACGTACGACGGGACTAGAAAAACGACGTCCTATACACTGCAATGCAACCTTCGGCTGTGTAAATCCTTTCTGAGCATGCGCCATACTTAGTCCGTCCAACTTGCCTACACACGATCGGACTGTCCGCTGAAACCAAGTTTGGACGGACAAAACCAAGTTTGAATGGACAAAATTAAGGAAATTCCGTAAGACTTTGTTCGTCAGACAGTCCGCTGAAAAAGTCCGCTGAAGCCCACACACGAGCGGATTGTCCGCTGAAACACGGTTCAGCGGACTAAGTTGGACAGACAATCCGCCCGTGTGTACGCGGCCTTACATTTGTGAATAATCGCACCAACTGTTGTCACCCTCTCACCAAGCCGCTTGGCGATGGTCTTGTAACCCATTCCAGCCTTGTGTACGTCTATAATCTTGTCCCTGACATCTTTGGACAGCTCTTTGGTCTTGGCCATGGTGGAGAGATTGGAATCGGATTAATTCTGTGGACAGGTGTCTTGTTATACAGTTACCAAGCTGAGATTGGGAGCACTCCCTATTAGGACTCTCTCACACGGCTTTCCAATCAGGTCCACCTGTCGGTTTTTCAGGCAGACCTGATCTGACCCTCGATTCACCTCTGTTGAGCGGCAGAAGTTAGCAGTGACATGTCCGCTGGCGTCCGCCGATATCTGATCATGTCCGTGAAATCCAGACGTATGGAGTAGGGCTGCAACTAACGATTATTTTCATAATCGATTAATCGGCCGATTTTTATTTTTTCGATTAATCGGATAAAAAAAACTGAAAAAGGGGAGAAATATAATAAACACAGTACTGGTGAACACTTACCATGGCAGACATAGAACACAGTACTGGTGAACACAGAACACAGTACTGGTGAACACTTACCATGACAGACATGGAACACAGTACTGGTGAACACTTACCATGACAGACATGGAACACAGTACTGGTGAACACTTACCATGACAGACATGGAACACAGTACTGGTGAACACAGAACACAGTACTGGTGAACACAGAACACAGTACTGGTGAACACAGAACACAGTACTGGTGAACACAGAACACAGTACTGGTGAACACAGAACACAGTACTGGGGAACACTTACCATGGCAGACATGGAACACAGTACTGGGGAACACTTACCATGGCAGACATGGAACACAGTACTGGGGAACACTTACCATGGCAGACATGGAACACAGTACTGGTGAACACTTACCATGGCAGACATGGAACACAGTACTGGGGAACACTTACCATGGCAGACATGGAACACAGTACTGGGGAACACTTACCATGGCAGACATGGAACACAGTACTGGTGAACACTTACCACACACACACACACACACCACGTCCTCTTGTTTGCCGGGAACTCCGCCGGCTGTGTCACCGTCCCCACACACCCGCTCCGGCCTCGTCATCATCCATGGAACCACACAGGCTAGCTGAGGCTCAGAGACACAGGCTGAACAACGCTCTGGGGGTGACGTCAGCGCACAGCTCGCTGCCACCGGGTGTACCAAAATGGCCGCCAGCTCCGCGGATCGCATGGTGCGGACCAACTAATCGATAATGAAAATCGTTGACAACGATTTTTATTATCGATTTATTATTGATAATATCGATTAATCGTTTCAGCCCTAGTATGGAGACCCTATTGTCCATCCATCTGGAGGATAGGATGAAAACGGACAAGCGATCTGTTTTCATCAGATCTTCCCTTAGAGGAGATTGAGTCTCAGCACAGTGAGAGGAGATGGACCCGTCATTTCGACGGCTCAGTGGAGCGATTCCCCCACTGAACAAAGCAGAGTCCGTTGGGCCGACTGCCCGTGTGAAAAAGCCCTTAAGAGAGTGCTCCTAATCTCAGCTTGTTACCTGTATAGAAGACACCTGGGAGGCAGAAATCTTGCTGATTCATGGGGGATCAAATACTCATTTCACTCATTTAAAATGCAAATCAATTTATAATTTTTGAAATGTGTTTTTCTAGATATTTTTGTTATTGTTCTGTCTCTCACTGTTAAAATAAACCGACCATCAAAACTATAGACTGATCATTTCTTTGTCAGTGGGCAAACCTACAAAATCAGCAGGAGATCAAATACTTTTTTTTAATCTTTTTCCCTCGCTGTATATCTGGGCCAAAATTTCAGATCCAGGCTCTGGTGTTTTTTGGCATCGTTTTTAGATGGTGGCGAGGTGTTAGGACCCCTGTTGGTTTTTGTTGCTTTTTTTGTCTCTGTCCCTGTCGGGATGGTTCTCTTTCCTTTTTTCATAGTAACCGTTTTCACTGAAAGTGATGAAAAATATATTTTAGATTGTCACCAGAATAGGAAGAATCCGCCAAAATCCCTTCTTCCCTTCCCATCTGATCCAGGAAGAAAGAACACTTCTTTGGTGGTCTCCAAAAGGGAAATATTTTCACTTTCATTTTTCTTTAGGAAGCAGCCACAGCTTGAGTAGAAAAGTCTGTCCCATGCCAACCTGCTGCAGAGAAAGGATCCTCGCTCTTTGTGTGGAAACAGTGGTCGCTCTGCAGAGGTCCAGGCACACCTGCTGAATCAAGGAATCAAAGAGACCACTTTCTGCAGAGACTGCTGCTTCCACAAAGGAACCCTTTGTTTCCAAGTTTTAAATGATTATTTTTTTCAGCTAGAAAATTACTTAGAACCCCCAAACATTATATCATTTAGCAGAGACCCTAGAGAATAAAATGGCGATTTGTTGCAATATTTTATGTCACATGATATTTTGCGCAGCTTTTCAAGCGCAATTTTTTGGGAAAAAATACGCTTTAACCACTTTCTTACTGGGCACTTAAACCCCCCTCCTGCCCAGGTCTTCAGGCACTGACAGGTGGCGCTGGTGGGCACTGACAGGTGGCGCTGGTGGGCACTGACAGGTGGCGCTGGTGGGCACTGACAGGTGGCGCTGGTGGGCACTGGTAGGCGGCACTGTTGCCTACTGCTAGGTGGCACTTGTAGGGGGCACAGATGAGCACTGAGGAGTTGCCGGCAGCTCGCAGTAATCGGGACTGATTTTCCTCTCACTGCCACCAGTGAACGGCTTTTTTTTTTTCTCGCACTGTCAGCGCGACTGAGAAAAGAGAGCCGATTACTGACGGTGTTGACATCACATGATCAGCTGTCATTGGCTGACAGCTGATCATGTGGTAAGGGGTCGGAATCAACCCCTTACTCCAATTTGTGATCCAGCGAGTCTTATAGACTGGCTGTTCACAGGGGGCGCGCAGGCCGCTCATGCATGGGACAACATCAATAGACGTAGTCCCGGCAATGCAGGTCCGTGCTGTAGCCGTCATTCGGCTATAGCGGTTAATGAATTTAAGAAAAAAAGAAAACACTTAAGTTAGCTCAATTTTTTTATATATAATATGAAAGAAGATGTTACTCCTAGTAAATACCTAACATGTCGCGCTTTAAAATTGCGCATGCGCGTGGAATAGTGAGAAACTATGGTGCTTAGAAATCTCCATAGGCAGCACTTTAAATTATTATTATTATTTTTTTTTTTTTTTTTACAGATTACCTGTTTAGCGTTACAGAGGAGGTCTAGTGCTAGAATTATCGCTCTAGCTCTAAATATTGCAGCAATACGGGAACAAAAAATATGTTTGCTTATCACCCATCAGTTATATTGGCACCACATCCCTTTTAATTAAAGAACAACAAGGAAAGTAGAATAATGGGATTTTTTTAAGGTGCAATATTCAACACACTAGGTATATCAAAAATAATATTTATTTAGAAAAATCTTGTTAAAAACATGATCGAGTAAAAAATCCATCCAAAGTTACAATACAGTTTCATAATATGCAGCTGAAAAATGTTCTCAACATGTTTCACCACATCTAGTAGCTTCCTCAAGAGAATTACATTTATCAGACACTGCTGAAATTAGAAAAGAACAATACACAAAAATTACAATATAAACAATGCAAAAATACACAACAAACCAAATATTCATAAATGCAAGTATATAATTTAATATCACGTTTAGACTGATACCACAATGACAGACCTTTTGGAAGCAGATTTACCTGTATATAGATGGACTAATCATAATTAAGGATAATGTAGAGACTAATGGTAAGGCCAAGTGGTCAGAAAGAAACCCCACAGGTGGATCATAGTGACCATAGAAGGTGGTATAAGATGAAACTGTGTGTGTGTGTGTGTGTAAATGTATGTGTGTGTATATGTGTGTATGTATGTATGTATGTATGTATGTATGTATATATATATATATATATGTGTGTGTATATGTATATAATATATTCGCAGTGCCTCCAGGTAGCTGGAGCAATGATTGACGGTGGCGACGTCACTTCTGGGTACAAGGTCAGCGGAGCATGCATGCTCCTCCTTCAGGCTTGGCTGGTGGCCATCATTGAATAGTGTCTAAATAAACATATATATATATATATATATATATATATATATATATATATATATATATATATATATATATAGTGTGTGTGTATGTGTATATATATATATATATATATATATATATATATATATATATACATATAATATACATACAGTGGAACCTTTGTTACGAGCATAATCCGTTCCAGGAGAATGCTTGTAATCCAAAGCATTGGCAAATCAAAGCGAATTTGCCCATAGAAGTCAATGGAAACGAAGATAATGTGTTCTGCATTGACTTCTATTACATGCAATACCGCATGTGACCAGAGGTGGGGGGCGCCGGAGAGCCTCGGAAATACTCGGGGACAGCTCGGCTGACCTCGGAAACACTCGGGAACGGACTATTGCCAAGTTTTTCCAAGTGTCCCCGACACCCCCGCACCTCTTGACAAATGCGGTACTGCACTGCCCATTAGCTTGAATTCTGCTCATTTTGTGAGTCGGCATTTAAAAAAAAAAAGTTGCTCGTATACCAAAAAGCTTGTTAACGGTGTTGCTCGTAAACCAAGGTTCCACTGTGTGTGTGTGTGTGTGTGTGTGTGTGTGTGTGTGTGTATATATCTATATCTATATCTATAATTAAAAACATTTCTATGATGTAAAGTTCTAGGGCCATTTTTCAAAATTAACTCTTAACTGATGGCCTGTAGGGGGCTTTTAAAGTACCTCCCATGAATAATATGAGTAAGTGGAGTGCATGCTGTCAACCCATGCTGGATGGCTTTATAGGAGATTGCTCTCCTTTTTTGCTGAGGTTGTCTACCATCCAGATTTACACATATATTGTGTGGCCCCTTACTCTTCCATTAGGGAATGCAAGCAAGCCGCCCCCTGTTGCCTTCTCCTTGATAGCCATTGATCTTCTGCTGGGCTTGAGGTCTGGTTTGGGCTGAGAACCATGTGGGTCTGGAAATCCAGTCACATTCATTTCTTTACAATAGGATATAAACTACAGCGCTAGCAAACACAACATTATTGAATATACTACACAAAGATAAAAAATAAAGTGAATGCCCATATAAAGTGACTGATGTGCTCCAATCCAAAAAAGTGCAAAGTGCTACAGAATTTTCAAGGTTTACCAAAACACCCCCTCCTGTGTCCCCACTCACCGGATGGAATGGACCCCCAGCTTTTCAGTCTGGAGGTCACTTCAGGCTGGTTAGTGGTTGTCAGGGATGGCAGCTTTAACATCAGATCATCAGGTAAATCTCCCTTGTTATGGATACTCAACCAAGATAAAGTTACCCAAAATTGAAAGGAAGGGACTATAGTGAAATACCGTTTGACAAATAATTTATTGCGCATAAAAAAAAATGGATACTTACAAGAAGCAAGATAAAATCGGGCATAAAAAACAGAGCTGAGAGTACAAAAATGCTGTTCATGGCATGCGTTCCACCAAAACTGGAAGTGACATCAAAGGAACTAGGAACCGGAAATTGCGTCTACGCGTTTCACCCTCCCACAAGGCGTCATCAAGGACCTCTGGAGTGCATGCTGTCAACCCATGCTGGATGGTTTTATAGGAGGATTGCTCTCCTCCTTTTTGCTGAAGTTGTCTACCATCCAACTTTACACACATATTTTGTGGCCCCTTACTCTTCCATTAGTGAATGCAAGCAAGCCGCCCCCTGTTGCCTTCTCCTTGATAGCCATTGATCTTCTGCTGGGCTTGAGGTCTGGGTTGGGCTGAGACCCGTGTGGGTCTGGACATCCAGTCGCGTTCATACCTTTGATTGCTTCCACTTCCTTATCCCATGATGACGACTTTTATACAAGCTCATATATAAAAATGCAGCATTGAATCATGGGGTATAAACTAATATCAAAAATCATTAAATCAAACAACATATAAAGTGCATAATTAAATGTCCATGCAATAAAGTGCAAAAAAAAGTCCATATTAAAACCGTGCAAATTCCACAAATGGATGTTGATTGATTGAACAACTAAATGTAATAATGAAATCCTATGTAAAACTTCCAGACCACCAAGGAACCACCTCACTCGTGCCCCCCCCCCCAAATAAGTATATGCTCACCTCTGGGAGTGCACCCCCCCCCCCCCAAATAAGTATATGCTCACCTCTGGGAGTGCACCCCCCCCCCCCAAATAAGTATATGCTCACCTCTGGGAGTGCACCCCCCCCAAATAAGTATATGCTCACCTCTGGGAGTGCCCCCCCCCCCCCCAACTTAGCAGGGTCAAACGCCTGTGAGCCACCCTAGGACTCGGTGAGACATCCAACACAGCTGGCTCCTAAACTTCTCCCAAGATCTCCTCCTCAGTATGTCAGTTGCAGAGTATAAAGAGAAAAACTACAATGTAGCGCTAAAAAATAATAAAGATGTAAAGTTTATAACACAAAAAAAAGAAGTCTCTTCTCTTTTTATTTTTTTTTGTGTTATACACTTCATAACTTTATTATTTTTTAGCGCTACATTGTAGTTTTTCTCTTTTTATATGAATTTGGTCACATTCATGTGTAGCTGCTTTATTTCATTTGTTTAGGTTAGCGCAATATATTTTTTCTTTATTTGTTAGTTGCAGAGAAAAAGACTCCAATAGTGCTTGAATTTCCTAAAACACTTTAACATGCGATTATTAAAATATACAGGGTTCTCACAATATGCGGGTGCTTCCAGTGCACCGCACTAATACGGACATGGGTTTAAAACGCAACATAGTCGCACATCCAAAATCTCGATCGGTTCCTCAAATCGCTATAGAGCCCTAGTGCCTTCACTGTCCTAGCCCCCCTCCCTTACGCGTGTTCGACACAGAGTCACATGTCCTCAGGGAGATCTCCCTTGAAGTTGAAACGTGTTGGGTTGACTTGGTAGAGATGCAATTTATTTTATACATTTAATATATGCCTGCAGCATATGTATATAGTAGGAATGATATAATATCAGGACGTGAAGTGTCTAGACCAGCCAATTTTTAAACCTCATGTTCAATAAAAGTTTTTATTTTTTTTCAAAAAAAATTTTTTCAAAATTTTTTTTTTTTATACACCAATTTGTAATTGTGTAAATTTCTATTGCTGCAAAAAAAGTCCCATGGGAGATATCTTTTGTGTATGGAAAATACAGGGTACCGAAGTTTGTAGCCGTTTTTATGGGCACATTACGATTTTAGGGCTTGACATGTTGGGTATCTATTTACTCGGTGCAGCTTACTTTTTTTTTTATATATTGCCAAAAATTGGGCAATACATTGCATTTAAAAAAGAAGGGGAAAAATGGGGGACAATAGGGGCAAGGGGACTTTATATGAAATACACCACTCAGGGTAGGCTGGGACATTAATTATAGTACGTACAATGTTCTGTAGTGACAGTAATGGGCATAGAGCAGTATTTGATAAAGTATTTAATTGAATCAGTAAGTATGGTATAAAATAAATAAAACATGATGGATGCAGTATATTGATAAGTAACTAATTAAATCAATGGTACAAAATAAATAAAAACATAATTAGTACAATGTCTCATGATAAAAATTAATAGCATAGTAAAAAATGTCTCACATAATAAAGATAAATGTCAGCAGTACGCCCAAAATAGACACAGACATGATGAACATATTATAATAAAAAATAAATAATGTCTCAGCCCTTTGATAAGACCCATGGTATAATTATGGATACTGTGATATAGCAGCAAATATGACAGCACGACGCGTTTCGTGGATTTGTATCCACTCATCAGGAGCAGCTGGTTGGGAATATCTGTAATGAGTTATATACAAATAATTAATAATAATTTAATTGATATAGGAAGAGAGGGAACAAAACCTATGGTCCTAACACTCTTGCCTAGTAGTTATATGGTATGCTGGTAGAAGCGGGTATATGGTAAAAAAGGTTCTGATCAGATAACTTTAACTTATCAGGGATGGAGACCTAGGTACATTAGGTTCAAGGCCTCACACAAAGTCCCAACAATTTTTTATCTTCAATGCAATACATTGCATTTTAAACTGATGCTTCAATAAGGAGAACCAGCCCTGTCAATATAGTATCATGGAAGACTATCGGTCTCCTACATCTGCCTTTTTGAACTAGGGTACTGTGACACCCTGGGGTGCCTTCTGGGTTCTTCAGGGGGCCTGGGCAGAATGTCTAAAAACTGCCCACAAATTGTCAACGAGCCAGCAGATGAATCAAACCTGCCATTTTTGTTACACAAAGCCACAGGCTTTAATTGTGCAGCATTACAACCTTAGACTTGCTGCTGGCATTCGTAAAACTGTGGATTTTATACGTTGATGAGGAGGACATTGGGTGCCTGAGAACATTCTCGTTTTCTCCTTTCTGTCAGAACTTTATCAGAATGAGGAAGAGAAACCGAGGGTGCAAAGAAATGCAGGAATACCAGTCAGAGGCAGTTTATTTTTATGAGCGCAAACAGCTTTTCACACTACTACTAATGTTGGGTGTCAAAAAAAACTAAACTAAATAGTTTTACATACTGCAGCAGCATTGACGCATTTCGATTTTAGAATGGCGTGCCTCGAGATGCAGAAATTTTAAGCACTTGTTTACATTTTGCTTCAAAATGTGGCACTGGACACACTTTCTTTCAAGCAGTCTGAATGTCCGTTAGGGATGGTCCTGATGTTCGAATCAAACGTTAGTTCAACTCAACATTGGTTGTTGATTTGTCCGCTAGCGAACCGAAAATATGGGGCGTTTGCAGCAAATTCGAGCACCGCTGAGCGCCCCATAACGCACTGCGGGATCGCAGTGCATTGAAGCTGCTGATTGGCCAAAGAATGCACCTGACCTGCATGATTTTGCCAATCACAGGATCTGCTGGGAGAGCCATGATTGGCCAAAGGCAGGATGCCCTTGGCCAATCATGGCTCAGGGAGTCAAGTCCATGCTCCACACTATATAAGGCTGCTTACACGGGGGCCATGTGTAGTATAATGTGGAGAAATTGAGAGAACTCGGGCTAGATTAGGCAGGTTAGTGGCGTGCAGGCAGTTTAGTGTGTGTATGTGTATGTATATGTATGTGTGTGTGTGTGTGTGTGTGTGTGTGTATATATATATATGTATATGTATGTATATGTATGTATATATATATATATATATATATATGTGTGTGTGTGTGTGTGTGTGTGTGTGTGTATATATATGTATATGTGTGTATATATATATATATATATATATATATATATATAGTACAGCCAGTCTAGTATATGTGTATACAGTGCAATGAAGTGCGTTTTTTACTTTTTGACACCCTTTATTTTGGTGAATGGGTAGGGGTACAATGTACACGATACCCACTCACATGGGGGGGGCAGGATCTGGGATCCCTCGCCAATTTTTTTCCCCCATGTATATTCCCAGGAGCCAGCAATACATTACAGCCGCAAGCACATTTAAATTTAATTTTTTTCTTTAGAAATGTCATTTTGCTGCGCCACTGTTGTACACTTCACAAATATGCGCCACTTTACAGGTAGACTAAGGGGATTCCCCCAGGCACGATATTTAAAGGATATATTTCATTTTTATTGTTTCACTTTAAGCAGCATTATTATCACTGCTCCTGAAAAAACGGTCGCTTTAAAAACTTTTTTTTTTTTTTGCATTGATACGTCTCCTAGGGCAGTACCCAGGTCCCCAAACACGTTTTATGGCAATAACTTGACTATAAGCCTTGTCATGTTCATGTCCCATACACTTTTTTTTACTAGGGTTCACATGTTTGCTCGGACTTTTTGCCTGTTCGCATGTTTGGTGCAAACAGGGCCGTCTTTAGTATAGATTGGACCCTGGGCAAAAATTTTCTTGGGGCCCCCCCCATGCAATTTCCCTCTCCACCTACTCTGAGACATGCAATAAATAGCAGCTAGACCTAAAATCAGTTTTCTGTAGCAGATCAGGCAGCAATTGAGATTGGTTGCCAGCAGTTACAGCATATCATTATTGCTTACAGACTAGTTGCTAGAGGTTACAGCACACATTACGGCTCACTGATTAGTTGCTAGAGGTTACAGCACATCACCTCCTCACAGCAGGGGAGCATGATATACATAGGAATGCCGCCTTTATTTGCATACCTATGCCGCTGGCCGCAGCTATTTACTTAGTATTGTCTCTGCTATTTACATACGAATGCCAGTTATTTCCATGTAAACCTATGATCTTCAGGTGAACTTCAAGGGACAAAGGAATTTAAACCTGGATAGTTGGCAAGTATGAGGCAGCTGTTTTGGGCCCCACAACAATGACAGGGCCCAGGGCAGCTGCCCCTTTTGCCCTGCCTTAAAGACAGCCCTGGGTGCAAACCAAACTGGGGGGGGGGGGGGGGGGGGGGTTAGGTAATGTTCGTCTCATCACCTAATGCCAATCAAAGCTCCTGTCACTAAATCAAATGGTAAGCTTACAGTCCTGTTAAAAAATAATACCTCATGTCTCTTTCCTGGTACTTCAAAGTCTCCACAGCAGTCTATGACAACACTCGTTTACATCACCTGCAGCATTTGAGGGGCTTTTATTCAGAGTTTGCTTTGCTTTGGAGGGATTGCAGGTATGAGATATCCCAGGATGCACCGAGAAACAAGAAAACCAGAGTATATATAATATTATAATAATAATAATAATAATATTATTCTGGGAGTGTCTGGTGCAGATGTCACATCTAGTGTGGTGCAGGCGGAAGGTGAGCGAGGTCCAGACTGAAGAGGAGCAACTAGCAGACGGCATACGTGGTGTGCAATATGGTACTGGATAGATAGGACTAAGCGGCGGAGGATCAGTAGAGCTGGGGGACCAGAAGAAACTAGAAATGTCACATGTGGTGAGAAGCATGGGAGCAATGTAGTGAGAGGTGAGCAGGGACTGGAGAGAGAAAGAACGGAGTGGCGGAGAATCATCAGAGTTGGGGACCAGAGTGGGAGAAACTTGCAGATGTCACATGTGGTGTGCATCATGGGCGTAATATAGCAGAAGGTAAGCTGGGACTGGAGAGAAAGAGAGAGGAGGATCAGCAGAGCTGGGGACTGCTGCAGAGAATGGGATCAGCACAGCTGGGGGCTGCTGTAGAGTGGGGGAATCAACAGAGCTGGGGGCTCCTGCAGAACGGGGGATCAGCAGAGATGGGGGCTGCTGTACGGTGGGGGAATCAGCAGAGCTGAGGGCTCCTGCAGAACGGGGGATCAGCAGAGATGGGGGCTGCTGTAGAGTGGGGGAATCGGCAAAGCTGGGGGGGCTGCTGCAGAGAGGGGGATCAGCAGAGATGGGGGTTACTACTGAGCCCCTTTTAAATAGAAAATCAACACACGCAGGGTATTTACTAAGCTTCACTAAAGCTTCAAAGCCCCTGTACACACGGTCGGAGATTTCCACAACCAAATCCGTCGGATTTTGCCGGTCGGATTTTGCCGGTCGGATTTTGCCCGTCGGATTTTGCCCGTCGGATCTTGTCCGAAACTGTTGCATACACACGGTCAGACAAAGTTGGCGAAAAATCCGATCTTTCAGAACGTGATGACGTAATTTCGTTACGATGGGACTACATTCAGGCTAGTAGCCAATAGCTTTGATGTAGGAATTTGATCTGAGCATGCGTGGCACTTGGTCCGATCAAAATTCTCTACACATGATCGGAGTATGTCCGATCGGCCCAGTTGGTCGGGAAATATTTCCAACATGTTGGAAAATTGGATCCGACGGATATTCCGACGGAATCAGTCAGATGCATACCACACACAGTCGGATTATCCGACGACACGGTCCGATAGGACACATTCCGACAGATTCTCCGACCGTGTGTACAAGGGCAAAGAAGCATCACAGGAGCATTAAAAATGCATGTTGCGGTAGGCGATTTTTAATGTGTGTTACAGTCGAAGCATATGTAAATGAGCCCTAAGTATGTCTTGATTGATAAAAAGTTAAAATGCTGTCCTACATAATAGGAAAAATAAAACTCTAGGGCCATTATTCACAGTGAACTGTAAACTGATGGCCTGTAGGGGTGCATGCAATTTTAAGGTTTGACCATGTTGGGTGTCTACAGTATTTACTCAGCACAACTTTATCTTCCTTTTTTTTTTTGTTACCAAAAAATAGCTTTAAAATGTTGGAAATGTAGGAAATTGTATGGCTTGACCTGTTGGGTATCTATCTACTCGATGCAACTTCCTGTTTTGTATTTTACCCCAAAAAATGGGTAATGTGTTTGTGTGCCCTAAAAATTATTTGATGCATTCAAGAAAAGGAAAGGGTTGCCAATGTTTCAGTCTCTTTGTATGTGTTTTCCCCTTATCAGGAAAAATGATGGCACACAATACACATGGGCATTTCCTGTCCATGAAGTGTCATTTCACTATTGGCAGCAACATGTGGTTTGTAATTGTACCGCTTTCTTGGAGGAGATGGCATTTTACGACACAATCATTTATTGTATATTTGACTCTAATGGCTGAGAATTTGGCCACACAATTGTGGTCTTATGTCTGTGGGTAGCCCTAAACATTGTGATCTGTGATTGTACCGACGGCACACCCTGGTGCATGCTGGGAGTGTGTTGCCAATGACCCTGGCTCCTCTCCTGTGTACACTGACTACCGTATCCCCGGGCCTGACACTGCAAAGTGCAAAGGACTGCGCGCTAATCCTTAGACAAACAGAAAATGAAATGTCATGTCCATGAGGCAATCCTGGATGAGAGCCTGATAATTCCCATAGGAATGAATCACACCAATTACATGCTGGAGATGACTTGGTTACAAAGTGCACCTGTCTGCTCAACGCAACAGAGGGAAGCCAAGTCCAACGCTCGTGGGTGGTTATTGGGCGATGCAGATTTATGATCAAAAATTGCCTTGTGTATTAAGTGTAAGTGTATCTAAACCCAAGAACAAAAATTTTTATATAATGCAGGTTAAACGTCATTGGATGTGGTGGCTGCATTAATGTTCTTTTTATTTTAATTTTTTCATGCGAAGAACATTTTCAGCAAATGCCAAAATTCCTGCCGATTTTGACAGAAATGCAGCGTTCTTCCTATCAGCTAAAACAAAACCATTGACAATGTTATCTTCCTTCTGTAAACTACAAATCTCCCCACCACATCCCACATTGGAGATGAAGAGGGGAACATGGTTTTTGAAGTCCAGCCTGGGTGACCGCCATGGCTCCATCCATAGCATCTCTTTTCAACCAGGGTTCTTTTAAGCCCTAGGGTTCTTCCAGAAGTTGCTAGAGAACCCTTGAACTGTGACTGACTGACCTCCCATGTGATTGCGTCTGCATAACTCCTGGGGCCAGTGACGTGACACCAATCATCTTTGTAGATGTCTGTCAGGATGACCACAACCATAAGCAGCCTTCTTTCCGATGACCACCAATATAAGAGGACTTTCTTCCCACTGACCACCAATGTAGGGGGCATTCTTCCCACTGATCACCAATGTAAGGAACATTCTTCCCACTTGTCCACCAATGTAAGGAACTTTCTTCCCACTGATCACCAATGTAAGGAACATTCATCTCACTGATCACCAATGTAAGGAACATTCTTCCCACTGATCACCAATATAGGGGCATTCTTCCCACTGATCACCAATGTAAGGAACATTCTTCCCACTGATCACCAATATGGGGGCATTCTTCCCACTGATCACCAATGTAAGGAACATTCTTCCCACTGATCACCAATTTAATGAGCATTCTTCCCACTGATCACCAATGTAAGGAACATTCTTCTCACTGATCACCATGTAAGGAACATTCTTCCCACTGATCACCAATGTAAGGAGCATTCTCCCACTGATCACCAATGTAAGGAGCATTCTTCCCACTGATCACCAATGTAAGGAACATTTCTTCTCACTGATCACCAATGTAAGGAACATTCTTCTCACTGATCACCAATGTAAGGAACATTCTTCCCACTGGTCACCAATATAGGGGGCATTCTTCCCACTGATCACCAATGTAAGGAACATTCTTCCCACTGATCACCAATATAGGGGGCATTCTTCCCACTGATCACCAATGTAAGGAACATTCTTCCCACTGATCACCCAATGTAAGGGGCATTCTTCTCACTGATCACCAATGTAAGGAACATTCTTCCCACTGATCACCAATGTAAGGAGCATTCTTCTCACTGATCACCAATATAGGGGGCATTCTTCCCACTGATCACCAATGTAAGGGACATTCTTCCCACTGATCACCAATATAGGGGGCATTCTTCCACTGATCACCAATGTAAGGGACATTCTTCTCACTGATCACCAATGTAAGGATCATTCTTCCCACTGATCACCAATGTAAGGATCATTCTTCCCACTGATCACCAATGTAAGGATCATTCTTCCCACTGATCACCAATGTAAGGGAACATTCTTCTCACTGATCACCAATGTAAGGAACATTCTTCCCACTGATCACCAATGTAAGGAACATTCTTCCCACTGATCACCAATGTAGGAACATTCTTCCCACTGATCACCAATGTAAGGAACATTCTTCCCACTGATCACCAATGTAAGGATCATTCTTCCCACTGATCACCAATGTAAGGGACATTCTTCTCACCGACAACCAATGTAAGGGACATTCTTCCCACTGATCACCAATGTAAGGGACATTCTTCCCACTGATCACCAATGTAAGGGACATTCTTCTCACTGATCACCAATGTAAGGAACATTCTTCCCACTGATCACCAATGTAAGGGACATTCTTCTCACTGATCACAATGTAAGGAACATTCTTCCTCTGATCACCAATGTAAGGAGCATTCTTCCCACTTGTCCACCAATTTAAGGGGCATTCTTCTCACTGACCCGATTCATTTTAACAGAAATAGACAGGCCAAATGTCCCAGGTTTGCCAGGGCATTCCATCATCTTGGTTCTGTTGATGCCCTGTCAATGGGGTCAAAGAATCAGCCTTAAGTTGCCGCCCTTGTATTTAACACCAAAAGAAATTAATTTCGGGAACCAGGGCCATGAGTGGGGGGGGGGGTGGGGGGGGTCCCTTCATACTTAGAGGTGGTGCTGGGTGGGACCAACCATTAAAGTGAAAGTGATGGCTCCACCTCCTAATTAAAAGCAAGGTCTGGGAAGGACCCAACTGTAAACTTTGACGTGATTTGGATATGCCCACCTTCAAAGTTGGTGGGACAAAATGCAGACCATTTGTGGTCCTGGGAACCGGGATCAATACCTTGGTAAATAAGTGTTGTCCCTCTATGACAGGAAATGTGTTACTGGCAGGATCACCAGGTGAAGTAAAGCAGAAATAACCTAATGAAATAAATGAATGCAGCCACCACATTTAAGGATTGATAAACTGCAAATAATGACAGTATTTGTTCCTGGGTTTAGATTTTGTCCTTCAACATTTCCAGCCTCTTCCCTATTATTATTTTATTTTTTATTTTTTTTCATTATATTTTTATTCATTATTTATCTCAGCTGACTAATACCAAGTCTGATCCTTTGTTTTATCCGCCAAGCTCTCCTCGGGTTATAGAATATTCCAGATGTGTCAATAATTTATCAGCGCTGTAATCGGAGACAGGGGCAGTATGTGGCTGGCCGACCCATCACCCAATTAGTGTAATTAATTAGTACATATAGTTGTTCAACTGACCTCCAGTGACTCGGGAATTATCACCCGGAGAACAAATCCTCTTATACTACATATTGATTTTTCCTGCCTGATCGCCAGCGGATTAATTTATCAGCAGTGAGCATCCAGTCTGTCTGTCCAGGTGTACGGGATGTGACAATGCATCTGACAGACAAATACCGCCTTTTGTATCAGGAAACTTTGATTAATGGGTGGTAGATATGAATTCTGAATTCTGGGAGCCTTGTTCTGTTCTGTCTGTGCAGGCTCTTGATTTATCCGTGGAACCCAATGGGAAATCTTGAGATGCACGTTGCAAGATGCACAGAGTTCAATTCCCTATACCAGTGTTTCTTTGTTCAGTTGAGGTATCCTTCAAAATATAAAATATGGAGCCCCCCCCCACCCACCAGTCTACAATGTAAAAAAAAAAAAATGCATCAATGGGATACCTGAGTCTTGGACACACCCGCCTCATGCCCTGTTCACACGTGATTTTTAAATGCACGACAAAACGTACAGGAAACGTTTTTGGCCGCACATTTCGAAAACGCATGCGCAAAAAAAAAAACGCATGCTGCAAACATGCTTCACATTTGCAGTGGCAATTAATTGGTAATGGCAACCTAATCGCAGTTAGTAGAAGCATGGTGCCAAAACACACAGTGCTCTATGCCCAAGAAGGAGCGGCATGTTTGGAGATTTTTCCCCTTCGTCCCCCCATCACATCGAGGTTCCCCCTCCGTCCCCCCCATCACTTCGAGGTTCCCCCTCCGTCCCCCCCATCACTTCGAGGTTCCCCCTCCGTCCCCCATCATATCGAGGTTCCCCCACCGTCCCCCCATCACATCGAGGTTCCCCCCACAGTCCCCCATCACATCGAGGTTCCCCCACCGTCCGCCCCCCCATCACATTGAGGTTTCCCCACCGTCCCCCCATCACATCGAGGTCCCCCACCGCCCCCCCATAACATCGAGGTCCCCCCACCGCCCCCCCATCACATCGAGGTCCCCCCACCGCCCCCCATCACATCGAGGTTCCCCACCGCCCCCCCCATCACATCGAGGTTCCCCCACCCGCCCCCCATCACATCGAGGTTCCCCCACCGCCCCCCCATCACATCGAGGTTCCCCCACCGCCCCCCATCACATCGAGGTTCCCCCACTGTCGCCCCCCCATCACATTGAGGTTTCCCCACCGTCCCCCATCACATCGAGGTCCCCCCACCGTCCCCCCATCACATCGAGGTCCCCCCACCGCCCCCCCCCATAACATCGAGGTCCCCCCACCGCCCCCCCCATAACATCGAGGTCCCCCCACCGCCCCCCATCACATCGAGGTTCCCCCACCGCCCCCCATCACATCGAGGTTCCCCCACCGTCCCCCCCATCACATCGAGGTTCCCCACTGTCCCCCCCATCACATCGAGGTTCCCCCACTGTCCCCCCCATCACATCGAGGTTCCCCACCGTCCCCCCCATCACATCGAGGTTCCCCCACCGTCCCCCCCATCACATCGAGGTTCCCCCACCGTCCGTCTCCCCATCACATCGAGGTTCCCCCACCGTCCGTCTCCCCATCACATCGAGGTTCCCCCACCGTCCGTCTCCCCCATCACATCGAGGTTCCCCCACCGTCCGTCTCCCCCATCACATCGAGGTTCCCCCACCGTCCGTCTCCCCCATCACATCGAGGTTCCCCCACCGTCCGTCTCCCCCATCACATCGAGGTTCCCCCACCGTCCGTCTCCCCCATCACATCGAGGTTCCCCCACCGTCCGTCTCCCCCATCACATCGAGGTTCCCCCACCGTCCGTCTCCCCCATCACATCGAGGTTCCCCCACCGTCCGTCTCCCCCATCACATCGAGGTCCCCCACCGTCCGTCTCCCCCATCACATCGAGGTTCCCCCACCGTCCGTCTCCCCCATCACATCGAGGTTCCCCCTCCGTCCCCCCCATCACATCGAGGTTCCCCCTCCGTCCCCCCCATCACATCGAGGTTCCCCCTCCGTCCCCCCCATCACATCGAGGTTCCCCCTCCGTCCCCCCATCACATCGAGGTTCCCCTCCGTCCCCCCATCACATCGAGGTTCCCCCTCCGTCCCCCCCATCACATTGAGGTTCCCCTCAGCCCCTCCATCACATCGAGGTTTCCACCCCGTCCCCGCCATCCCCCCATCACATCGAGGTGTTCCCCCCCCCCCCCATCAGAGAAGCCCCCCCTCCTGATCAGTGGTCCCCCATCACAGGAAGCCTCCCTCCACATCGGTGGTCCCGCCCATCACAGAAGCCCCCTCCACATCAGAGTCCCCCCCCCACATCAGAGACTTCTTTAATGTCAGAGACTGCCCCACCCCCCTTTCACATCAGATACATACCTTCTGCCTCCCTTGCATGCTGCCTGCCTGGGATCAGCGCCATGTAATATCATGGTGTGGGTGGGGTGTCCACCATACCAGCAAATTACACCATCTGCTGTTATCCCAGAATGTCAGTGGTGGTTATGGTGCTGGTGGCCAACCTGCCAATTTCATTGCCACTCATAATGTTGATCCAGAGCAAAATAGATCCCATGCTCATGGCACCACACTGCTCTTTGGAATTCCCTTCTACTCCACCCCAGTTATGTAGGAAGGGGAAGGGAAGGGTGAAGTAGCTGGGCCAGTAATTGGACATTCTCAAAAGAGTAGAGGGCTATGATGCATGTGCATACAACATATTTCCTGAACACCCTGGTCTCGTGCGTTTTATAGGGTGACATTTTTCCCCGGTCTCCCAATTGTACTCCTGTATAGGTAACCTGCCACACGGGCCTCTGGTAGACGTGGCCAGTCATTATTATTATTATTATTATTATTATACAGGTTTTATATAGCGCCAACAGTTTGCTCAGCGCTTTACAACATGAAGGCAGACATTACAGCTGCATTACAATTCGGTACAAGAGGAATCAGAGGGCCCTGCTCCTTAGAGCTTACAATCTCCTCTGTTGTCACCATCTGAAAACCCACCCTGAAAAATTTCCTGTAGCCATCGCTGGAGTTCATGTAGACTGGATGTGGCTGCAAAGAGGATGCAAGAGATCAGCAGCACTGAGATGCAACAAAAGAAAACCAAAAAGAAAAAATGATTAAAAAATGTGCAGGGCAAAGGTAATGTCATTGAGTTGTGGTTTACGTTGGGGTTGATGACCCGCCTGGCGTTTTCGGTTGTCCTTGGTAGCGGCGCGGCTCAGATCGTGGGGACATTCCGTGTCGCAGGTGTTTATATAAAAGGGATCGGCCGAGGCCGGCGTCCTACTTCTGGAGTTTTAAAGGGCAAAAAGAAAGTTGCCGTTGATGTTGTTCAACAGGTTTCAGACAAAGGCTGCCAAGTCGGCATCGCGTTACCTAATTGTACGACTTGGAGGAGAGACTATTAACCAGCTACTGTCATCCCTCCAATCACCTGGCAGGATGACAAGTTTACAATGTGTCGGTTAGAACGCGTCTCATTCATTAACATGTCACCTGTCAGGTGCGGCTCCAACCGGCGGAGGATCGACTTAAACTGATTCTTTATGATCCAGAAAACATCTCCGGCCATAAAAACCGAGGAGAGCTGAAACATTGTGTCAGTGTATAGGTGTGTGTGAGTGAAATGGATACAAACTGTCATTTTGCAGCAGCTGGAGGTTGTAGAGGAATCATTGCATGGGTCCTTCAACACTTACTGCAAAATAGTGACATGTATCTGCCTGCTTTGTTCCTGAAGTAAGATTACCCTGAGCTCTTCAATATATATCCAAATTATAAGGAGGAACTCTGATCAAAACAGACCTTGTCCTCAGGGTGCAGCGCATAAGATTATTCCGCATATCATTTTGCTTTCCCTGGTCCACATGACAGTTACATTTTTATAAATAAAACATTTCCATTTTGATTACAAACCTTATTTTAGACACAATGATGTCATCACTGGGCCTCTCTGCTTCTCTATCCAATGCTTGCCTACATTGCATAGAGAAGCAGAGAGGCCCAGTGATGACATCATTGTGTCTAAAATAAGGTTTGATTATGGCTGGTGGGAGGGGCCAGCAGAGTGCTGTACATGAAAATATGCCAGACCTCAGTACTGCTTCTCTATGCATCACTGGGCCTCTGTGCTTCTCTATGCATCACTGGGCCTCTGTGCTTCTCTATGCATCACTGGGCCTCAGTCCTGATACAAGCAGTGAGCTCTTTAGAAGAGTTGTGCAAATATCAAAATGCCTTGAACAGCGGATGTCAGTCTAGAAGAGTGGGCATTCCTAGGCCGGCGGCATTTTCATGGTAATGCCCACATGTGACGCTGAGCCTCAGGATCATTTTTAATATTGGACGCTGGGCAAACAGCGCCCCCCCCCCCCCCCAATACAATCCTAAAAAACAAACCATGTCAGCCCCCATGATTACACGGGACTACCCCCATCATTACACGGGACCCCCCCCATACTACCCCCATCATTGCACAGGACCCCCTTTCCCATATTATCCCCATCATTACACAGGACTTTCCTCCCCTATACTACCCCCATCATTACTCAGGACCTCCCCCCCATACTACCCCATTATTACACGGGACCCCCCCATACTACCCTATCATTACACGGGACCCCCCCCCCCATACTACCCTATCATTACACGGGACCCCCCCATACTACCCTATCATTACACGGGACCCCCTCATACTACCCAATCATTACACAGGACCCCCCCGATACTACCCCCATCATTGCACAGGACCCCTTTCCCATATTATCCCCATCATTACACAGGACCTTCCTCCCCTATACTATCCCCATCATTACTCAGGACCTCCCTCCCCCATACTACCCCCATCATTACACAGGACCTCCCTCCCCCATACTACCCCCATCATTACACAGGACCACCCTCCCCCATACTACCCCCATCATTACACAGGACCTCCCTCCCCCATCATTACACAGGACCTCCCTCCCCCATACTACCCCCATCATTGAACAGGACCCTCCCATACTACCCCCATCATTACACAGGACCCTCCCATACTACCCCCATCATTGAACAGGACCCTCCCATACTACCCCCATAATTGCACAGGACCCCCTTCCCCATACTACCCCCATTACACAGGACCCCCCTCCCCCATACTACCCCCATCATTACTCAGGACCTCCCCCCCATACTACCCCATTATTACACGGGACCCCCCCATACTACCCTATCATTACACGGGACCCCCCCCCCCATACTACCCTATCATTACACGGGACCCCCCCATACTACCCTATCATTACACGGGACCCCCTCATACTACCCAATCATTACACAGGACCCCCCCGATACTACCCCCATCATTGCACAGGACCCCTTTCCCATATTATCCCCATCATTACACAGGACCTTCCTCCCCTATACTATCCCCATCATTACTCAGGACCTCCCTCCCCCATACTACCCCCATCATTACACAGGACCTCCCTCCCCCATACTACCCCCATCATTACACAGGACCACCCTCCCCCATACTACCCCCATCATTACACAGGACCTCCCTCCCCCATCATTACACAGGACCTCCCTCCCCCATACTACCCCCATCATTGAACAGGACCCTCCCATACTACCCCCATCATTACACAGGACCCTCCCATACTACCCCCATCATTGAACAGGACCCTCCCATACTACCCCCATAATTGCACAGGACCCCCTTCCCCATACTACCCCCATTACACAGGACCCCCCTCCCCCATACTACCCCCATCATTACACAGGACCCCCCTCCCTCATACTACCCCCATCATTACACAGGACCCCTCTCCCTCATACTACCCCCATCATTACACAGGACCCCCTCCCCCATACTACCCCCATCATTACACAGGACCCCCTCCCCCATACTACCCCCATCATTACACAGGACCCCCTCCCCCATACTACTCCCATCATTACACAGGGCCCCCTCCCCCATACAACCCGCTCCCCCATACTACCCCTATTACACCCTCCAGCCAGAAAATGAGGGGCTCTAACTTGCTCTGACTGTTGCAGTTTCTAATGCACATTGTGAGAAGCTCGCAGTGTGCAGTGAAATCGGGAGGAAGCCATTTCAGTCCAGGAGAGGAGCCGCTACAACTGTGCAGGACTTGGTGATTAGATTTAAAGTGAACCTGTCAGCTCAACTTTCAAATTGGAAACTTCCTGGCGGGTCGGCCACCTGCCATCATCCTGTCCAATGAGGGAGCCTCGGGGGCGTGGCACAGAAAGACTTTCTATAAAACTTTAGAAGGGCGGACGGTTCATATCAAGTCTTCCGCAGACATTATAAAGTGATGTTTTTATAGCCAAGTGTGGGATTCTGTAATGGATTCCTATGGTCAGATTTCCAAAAAGTTTTTCAAAAATGTTCTCTTTAGGAAAACCTTTTTCTTTTCTATGTGAATGAAACAAGTTGAGGAATAAAAGTTTTTTTTTTTTGTGTGTGAACTCTGGCCGGAGTATTGATTTCCCCTCCCCCGCCCCCTTGGTGAATCGGATGGGGGGTGGGGGGGGGATGAGCTCATGCCGTTCTCATTCTTCAGTTAAAGGTCTTTTCATGCGCGGTGTTACTGGTGGACCAATCTCCTCCCAGCCCATCGCGCTCTCCCTTTGTGTCCGCACGCATCTGAGCTGCCTGTGGGATGAATTCCCTCCCGGGATGGAGAGGGGGCCAGTGGGTGCAGATCTCAGTTTTGGTGGCCGGTGTTCTGTCAAGAAGTGCCCCCCATGAGATAGTGCTTGGCCTCTGGACATTCTGACGATTGCGCCGCGTGGCCCCCATGTTGTCACCTTTGCTTTTACAGCTGAGGTGCGTTCGGTGACACATGGAGAAAGTTTACGTTTACACAAGAGGCCCAGCTGAACCTGGCCCCCCCCCCCCCCCCCCCCCCCAGGTTATATCAGAGGTCCTTGTAGAGGTTTGTAAATGGGGTCACCAGATCTTAAGTGATCACTCCCTAAAACTCACAATTCAGTTTTTGGTAAATACTTGAGAGTTAAATCACTTTGAGGGTCTTTTCAATCTATCAGGGACTCTATTGGTGAGATCTTTGTGCTGAGTTCCCGGGTCTGTACACCTGCTGTGCCCATTATGAGGGGCCCCCACCATCCCTATGCTGGGTTCCCAGGTCTGTACCACCCGTTGTGCCCATTATGTGGGGTCCCCACCATCCCTGTGCTGAATTCCCGGGTCTGTACACCTGCTGTGCCCATTATGAGGGGTTCCCACCATCCCTGTGCTGAGTTCCCGGGTCTGTACACCTGATGTGCCCAAAATGAGGGGCCCCCACCATCCCTGTGCTGAGTACCCAGGTCTGTACACCTGTTGTGCCCATTATGAGGGGTTCCCACCATCCCTGTGCTGGGTTCCCGGGTCTGTACACCTGCTGTGCCCATTATGAGGGGTTCCCACCATCCCTATGCTGGGTTCCCGGGTCTGTACACCTGCTGTGCCCATTGAGGGGTTCCCACCATCCCTGTGCTGGGTTCCCGGGTCTGTACACCTGCTGTGCCCATTATGAGGGGTTCCCTCCATCCCTGTGCTGAGTTCCCGGGTCTGTACACCTGCTGTGCCCATTATGAGGGGTTCCCTCCATCCCTGTGCTGAGTTCCCAGGTCTGTACACCTGCTGTGCCCATTATGAGGGGTTCCCTCCATCCCTGTGCTGAATTCCCAGGTCTGTACACCTGCTGTGCCCATTATGAGGGGTTCCCATCATCCCTGTGCTGAATTCCCGGGTCTGTACACCTGCTGTGCCCATTATGAGGGGCCCCCACCATCTCTGTGCTGGGTTCCTGGGTCTGTACACCTGCTGTGCCCATTATGAGGGGCCCCCACCATCCCTGTGCTGGGTTCCTGGGTCTGTACACCTGCTGTGCCCATTATGAGGGGTTCCCACCATCCCTGTGTGGAGTTCTTAGGCCACTTTAACATGTGCAGCTTCCCTGGTGATTTTACCAAGGAGGACTTGTTCAGGCACTTCCTGTTATAGGGTGACAACACTTTCTCCCTTTTGGCCAATTGTGCTCCTGGGCCACCCAGGACTAAAATCTATGAGCTTAGGGGATTCTTCAGAGTGAAAGGATGATTGCACATGGTGGGTTTGCTGCAATTTAAACTTTTGTAGCAATTTGTCAAATTAATATTCTTCATGTCACAACATTGTAACAAGCGATGAGATCACTCCATGTTGTGTGCTGCTTGTTTCTCTTTTTTTTTTTATATATATATTTTTTTTACACCCTGGATGCATATAATTGTCATTTTGGTCTTTTAAGCTTTGTGGTTGTGTCTGGAAGACGTGGAGGATCTCTGCCGGGTATTCTTGGGACCGCAGATTTATTTATACGTTCCGTGTATATTTATGGTTAGACAGAACGGGTCTCGCCGCCTGTCATGAAGAAGATTGTTTTACTGCAGCTGAAGTTGCCGCATTTTGACAATCGGTAAGGCTCCATTAAGATGTGCGGCTAAATTGCTGTGCCTCTGAAAGGCAATCTGCATTTGGATCACTTTTCAAATGTGTTTGGCAGGTGGGGAGGAGGCGATTCAGTGCCTCCTCAATCCCTGTTTTAACATCGTAAATGCAGGACCAACGCATTTTGCTTGCAGTAACACCAACAGGAGCGATCATATTTACCGCAGGCGCAAAGCATCTCCATTCACTGCCTTTGCAGCTTAAAGGGGTGGCGGAGCCTAAAAATGCTGCTCAGTCACCCCCCAACCACAAGTCTTAATGAGTCCCAATCGTCCTCAAGAGCATAATGATGATGATTTAGGGCTGAAACGATTAATCAATATTATTGATAATAATCCATAATGAAAATCGTTGTCAACAATTTTCATTATCGATTAGTTGGTCCGCACCTTCCTCCCTTCTGGACCGTTAGATTCCTCCTGTGTACAAAGCAGCACCGCCGTAGGCACGTCCGCTCCTCTCCTCCTAGCTGACGTTGGCTCCCCCCTGATATTCTCAGCCCTGCCTGCTGCTGCTTCAAGGGAATAGACAGAGAGGCATGCTGCACCTGTGTGAAGTGATAAGGTAACCGGTGGGGTAGGTGGAATAGTGCCCCATCATTGGTTTTCCTGGGGGGAGGAGGGAATGGTGGCCCATTGGTGTTCCTGGGAGGGGGGGGAATAGTGCCCCATTGGTGTTCCTGGGAGGGGGGAATAGTGCCCCATTGGTGTTCCTGGGAGGGGGGAATAGTGCCCCATTGGTGTTCCTGGAAGGGGGGGAATAGTGCCCCATCATTGGTGTTCCCGGGAGGAATCGTGCCCCATCATTGGGGTTCCCAGGTGGAGTAGTGCTCCAGCATTGGTGTTTTCGGGAGGAATAGTGCCCCATCCAGTTTCCCCAGGAGGAATAGTGCCCCATCGTTGGTGCTCCCGGGAGGAATAGTGCCCCATCATTGGTGTTCCCGAGAGGAATAGTGCCCCATCATTGGTGTTCCCGAGAGGAATAGTGCCCCATCATTGGTGTTCCCAAGAGCAATAGTGCTGCCCCATTATTGGTGTTCCCGGGAGGAATAGTGCCCCATAATTTTCATTATTACTTTAAATAAAAAAAAATCATATTACGTTTTCTTATGATTTTATCTGATTAATCGAAACAATAATCGGCCAACTAAACGATTATGGAAGTAGTCGTTATGCCGCGTACACACGAGCGGATTGTATGGCGTACTTAGTCCGTCGAAACACATTTCAGCGGACAATCCGCTCGTGTGTGGGCTTCAGCGGACTTTTTCAGCCTGCAGTCCGGAGTACTGAGAATTTAGTTTTTTCCGAAATTCTGTCCGTCGCACTTTGGTTTCAGCGGACAATACGGTCATCAGTAGGCTAGTTCGACGGACTAAGAATGGCGCATGCCCAGAAAGGATTTACACGGCGGAAGGGTGCTTTGCTGTGTCTTGGACTTCCTATTTCTAGTCCCGTCGTACGTGCTGTACATGTCATCGCGCAAACTTTCGACGGACTGTTTGTGCATCCGTGTGTGGTCAAGTCCGTTCAGTGGAAAGTACGACGGACTGTCCGTCGGATTGTATGACGAACTAAGTACGCCATACAGTCCGCTCGTGTGTACGCGGCAATAGTTGCAGCCCTAGATGATATCTCTTCCTTACAATAGAATATCACGTTGGCGTCACAGATCCTTTTTATTATTAAGGCTGCGTTCACACCTGAGCATTGCAGTGCAATTTTTGTTTTTTTGCTGTGCAACCGCATATAGGGGAGCCCATTTGCTTGAATTGGCTGCCCAGCGCACAATAAACGCACTGAAGTAGAACCAGCACCTTCTTTGACAGGGAAACGGCACGTTTTTTTCACGTGAGAAAATGTAGGACTGCTCCCCGCGTTTGGAGTGCCATTAAGAAATGGTGCGCTTTTGCCATGCTTTTAAGGCATTTAGACCCCTTTCACACTGAGACGGTTTTCAGGCGGTTTAGCGCTAGACATGACCTCTAAATAACACCTGAAAACCACCTCCCATTCATTTCAGTGTGACTATTCACACTGGGGCGGTGCGCTTGCAGGACGTTAGGAAAAGTCCTGCAAGCAGCATCTGAGACGGTTTGAAATGAATGGGCAGCGCTTCTAAGGTGCCTGAAAAGTGCTTCGGAAGTGCCGCAACGCTGGCGATTTTAACCCCTTCTTTGGTGTTAAAAGCACCCCACTAGTGGCCAAAAAGTGCCGCTTAAACAGCGCTAAAGTGCCGAGAGGGGTCTTCTAGTAACACTCATTTCTGCCTGCATTTCTGGAATTGTTAGGTGCGATTGAAGCCTAATACATAGCCTAAAGCCCCATACACGCTATTAGATTATCTGCAGATTTTTGTCTTTGAATTTACCAAAACCATGTAGTGCAAGGGCCTGCCTGATTGCATACACATTGAAACTCTAATGCCGCATACACACGATCGGAATTTCGGCCCGCAAACGACAGATGAGTTTTTCATCGGAAAATGTGACTGTGTGTATGCTGCATCAGTCTTTTGCTGGCCGAATTCCAGCCAGCAAAAGATTGAGAGCAGGTTCTCAATTTTTCGGTCGGGAAAAGTTCCTATCCAAAAAATGCAATTGTCTGTGTCAATTCCGATGTGCAAAATTCCTACGCATGCTCGGAAACAATTCAACGCATGCTCAGAAGCATTGAACTTCATTTTCTCGGCTCGTCGTAGTGTTGTATGTCACCTCGTTCTTGACGGTCATAATTTTCAGGAAACTTTTGCGTGACCGTGTGTATGCTTGCCAAACTTGAGCGACATCCCGTTGGAAAAGCCGTCATCTTTTTCCGACGAGAAATCCGATCGTGTGTACGCGGCGTTAAGGTTTGACCTCCTATTATATGGTTTTCTTAAATCTGAACACCAAAATCTGCAGAAATTCTAATAGTGTGTATGGGGTCTAAAGCCTCGTATGCACAATCGGATTTTCGGCAGGGGATTGTGTGATGACAGACTGTTGGCCTAAAATCCAACCATTGGTACTCTCCTTCAGACAATTGTTGTCCAACTTTCCCCCAACAAAAGTTGGCTGGCAAGCTAGTACATTTTCGGCAGACAACGGTCTGTTAGATTTTCGTATCGTCTGTACACAAGTCAGTCACACAAAAGTCCAAAGTACAAACGTGCATGCTCGGAATCAGTGCTCACCAAATGCTACATTAGCAGAAGGTGCCCAAAGGGTGGTGCTCAAGAGCTGAAATTCCATGTAGTACATCATTACATTCCTGTTTGGCCGACAATTGTGTGCCGTTTGTATGCAAGACAAGTTACTGGCACACGCCCTTCGGACAAAAGTCTGACGCTCTGTTGGGCAACAGTCCGACCATGTGTACGAGGCTTTAGGCTTTAGTTGTTTACCTTGCCTGGGCTAAGATGATGTCATCAGTCTCCTGCAGGCAGGAGGATGCATTTCCCCAGTCTCCTCTCCCTCAGGCATGAGACTGCAACATTGTACCTTTTTGGGGTGGATTTTCTAAAGGCAAATAGACTTTGAAGTGCAGTTGCTCCAGAGCTTAGTAAAGGGGGTGAAACTTCACTTTGCAAAGATGTAAAAAGAGAACATCCAACTATACCAATTTAAGCTGCCAACCAGGGGCGTAACTATAGGGGGTGCAGCAGTCGTGACCGCAACTGGGCCCTGTGATGCAGGGGGCCCATGCAGCCCCCTCTACATATGGCCAGCAGCAGCATAGGCAGCTAGCACACACTATTACATACCCCCTCCATAGCCCCCTGGGGACAGGGACCCCTTCTCACGTGGGGACATCGATCCCCACCTCCCCTGGGGACAGGGACCCCTTCTCACCTGGGGGGCAGTAACTTCATCTGCCCTGGAGAAAAGGACCTCATCTCTTCTGGGGACGGGGACCCAATGCTGCCTAGGGACAGTCCCCCAATGGGGCACCTAAAAATGTAAAAAAATAAATAAAAACTACTGATACCAGTGGTGGAACTACAGGGCTCACAAAGGTCATACCTGTGACCACGCCCTGGAGTTCCACCGCCGGACTCGGAGGGAAGGGCCCTGACTGGGGTTCAGGGGGGCCCTTCATGGTTTCTTGCATCGGGGCCCTGAAGGTTCTGGTTACGCCACTGCTGCCAACATCTATTACTTTGCAAAGAATACCCAATCACATGCAAGGAAATATAGATACATGCATTTTTGCTTGCACATGATTGGATGTTGGAAGTCATCAGAGCTTCCCTATATTTATGAAGTTCTGGAGCAAATGCCCTTGCAGTGGGCAACTGCACTTCTAAAAGTGCCCATTCTATTTGCCTTTAGTAGATCAACCCCAATGTTCACACAATTCACCCATGAGAATGGTTTTACATATATTTTTTAAAGGTAGACCCCCTCACCGGCAACCAATTGACTCCATATAACCAGAGGAAGGGGCTCTCCGGTGTCTCGCACAGGGGTTGATTTATTGCCCCACAGCTTAGTAAATGAGCAGAATCTCTACCGACTTCCATCATCCAATCATTTGCAAAAAAAAAAAAAGCTGTGTGATTTTTGTTTTTCCTTGCATGTGATTGGGTATTCTTTGCAAAGTGATGCTTTGCTTCCTTTACTAAGCTCTGATGCAACTTAATTTTCAGAGTGCAACTGCACTTTGCAAAGTGCACAGTCTATTTGTCTTTAGTAAATCAACCCCATAACCTTGTGTAATTAATTTTTTTTTAAATAATTTTGTAATATTAAAGTGGAGTTCCACCCAAAAGTGGAACTTTCAGCTTTAAGCACTGCTAGCCCCCTTTTCCTCCCCCTGCAATCTTCTGCGACATGTCACAGGTCCCAGAAGATTGCCCGGCCACTGAGAAGGCACGACTGGCGCATGCGCAGTGCGCACCCGGCTGTGGAGCCGCAAGCTGTCACAGCTGGGTGCCCACCCTTGCAATGCCGGCGCTGCGGAGAGGAGCAAGGCTTTGGCGACCACATTGCTGGACCATGGGACAGGCGAGTGTCTGTTTAGTCAGCAGCTACACTTTTTGTAGCTGCTGACTTTTAATAAACATAAAAAACGACTGGAACTCCGCTTTAATGTCCCTTTTTATATTCGGCCTTAAAAATGTATTTATTTTTAATTTTTTTTTTTTAGGAAAGCAGTTAAGTTTAGCCTGAGTAACATGTCACAAACTAGTTGTAATTCAGTTTTTTGTTTTGTGTCTCCACTCAGGAAGTCCTCCAGCAGCTGATTGTGATGAGTTTGCCAAATGTTCTGTTAATCGGCAAAGACCCACTTACCGGTAAGTGACCAGATATCGCCAGTAACACCCATTCCATAACCCCTCACAGTTCCCATTGTGGTATAAATATTACTAATACACATACTGATAACAATTGTCGTTTCTCCCCCAGGAAAAAGCATGGAAGAACTGAAGAAGATTCTCCTGCTGATGCTGGGCTGTGCAGTGCAGGTAAGTGTCCCCTATGCTGACATTATTTGTAGGAGTCAACATACTCTCCTGACATTACTGTCCCATGAAAGTTTAATGGGGTCTGACAATGGTTTGATTATTATGGGATGAAGAGGGGAGGATCGCAGTTTACAATTGGCATGTTAGAGCACAGCGCTGCCATAGCCTGCGGCATGCTGGGATATCTCTGCTGTCAAGGTCAATCATTAATCACAATTGGGAACAATAAAGAGATTTACAGATGGAGTGCAACTGCCGACATACCTCACCTGAATCATCCCCATCCCTGTGTGCTGCACAACTTGTTACATTGTACTCTGATAATTTTGTGTGCAATTTAATATGAAAAACACCCCCTCCCCCTTCTATCTCTCTCCCTCTTCCCCTCCATCCTCCTCTTCCCTCCTCTCTCCTTCCTCTGTCCCCCTCTCCTTCTCCCCCTCTCTCCTCTTCTGTCCCCCTCTTCTGCCCCTCTTCTCCCTCTCTTCTCCCTCTGTCCTCCTCTTCTCCCTCTGTTCTCCTCTGTTGCCCTTTTTCTCCCTCTGCCCTCGCTCCTTCTTTCTCCTGCCCTGTCCCCCTCTGTCCCCATCTCCTCCCTCTCCTCCCCTGTCCCCTCTGTCCCCATCTCCTCCCCTGTCCCCCTCTGTCCCCATCTCCTCCCCTGTCCCCTCTGTCCCCTATCTCCTCCCCTGTCCCCCTCTGTCCCCATCTCCTCCCCTGTCCCCCTCTGTCCCCATCTCCTCCCCTGTCCCCCTCTGTCCCCATCTCCTCCCTGTCCCCCTCTCCTCCCCTGTCCCCCTCTGTCCCCATCTTCTCCCCTTTCCCCTCTGTCCCCATCTTCTCCCTGTCCCCCTCTGTCCCCATCCCTCCCCTGTCTCCCCTCTGTCCCCATCTCCTCCCCTGTCTCCCCTCTGTCCCCATCTCCTCCCCTCTGTCCCCCTCTGTCCCCATCTCCTCCCCTCTGTCCCCATCTCCTCCCCTGTCTCCCCTCTCTCTTCCTCCGTATCCTCTGTCTGCCCCCCTCTCCTCCTCCTCCTCTGTTCTTCTTTCCTATCTCCATTACGTAGATGAGTAGATGCTTTGTAGTTTACAGATGCTAGATCACATTATCTGAAGACTCAGTTTAGTCCTCAGGAAGAACGCTGGATTTCTGACAGGATCAATGCATATGTATGTTCTGTATTTGCTGAAAATGTATTTGGCCTTTAAGAAAACGAATGAAGCAATCCAATCTAAGTTCTGCTAAGCTTCAATACGTTGTATTTTTGTTTTCGGGGTTCAGTTATACCTTAACGGTTATCTGCCTCATCAGAAAATATTTTACCCTAGTGAGGCCTTAGCCCTAGTATACGTCGTTCTCAGGGTAACTGTCACTGTACACAATTGCACTTTTGCTCTGTCATCTCCCTGGAAGGTTCTTATGTTTCCTTTTCCCTCTCCAGTGTGATAGGAAGGAGGAATACATCGAGCGGATCAAACAGCTGGACATCGAAACGCAGGCAGGAATTGTGGGGCACATTCAGGAGGTAATTCTCTAACTTCATTACAGATTTGGCAAACCAGACCTAAAGTCATCTAAACTGATAAGGGAGTTCACCAACATCCTCTGTATGCTGGGACTTGTAGTCCTTTAAGGCCTTAAGGTTTACAGGCAGCCGCAACACTGAGCCTTAGTACCCCCCCCCTTTTAAAAAATAAATAAAATAAATCTGCTGTAAAATTCCTGCTTTTTACTGCAAAAAATAATTATTTTAAAACATTAAAATTCTGTATTTGAAAATTTGTATTCATTACTGAATAGGATTAATATTCTACCTTGTTCATATATTTGCACTGCAGCATGTTTAAATAAATCGCATGTTGCGTCTATGTGCGATTATACTACTTAAGGCTACATTTAGATTGTACAGTTAGATTGCCGCACCTCTGAAAAGCGATTTATGAATTCAGCTCCTACTGCTGAATTCCCTAAGAAATGTGGTGGGGGATTGAGCCAAAGCTGAAATATCAAAGGGCAGAATATCCCATATGAAAAGACTTTGTATAAATTGTCATTTTTTTTACTGGAATCCCTCTTTAATTTGTCTGATGTAGTGTTTTTATTGTTTTAATTTCTTTCCCAGGTAACACACAACCATGAGAATGTTTTTGACCTGCAGTGGCTGGATTTACCGGACATGGCGCCGGAAGAGCTGGACTCTCTGTCACGGAATATGGCCATCCATCTGAGGAGGCTTCTGGATGAGAGAGATGACTGCAGAGAGGTAAGTTTACAGCAGAGGTCTCCAGGCCTTCTAAGCTAAGAGCCAGATTACTGTTCTTCAGATTTTAGGGGGGGAGGGGGGCCCGTACTGTAGCCATTAAGAATGGAAAATGCCTCAGGCTTGGCTGTCAGTGGGAGTAGGAAAATGACATAAGGCCTGTGGTCAGTAGGAGAAATAGTGTCCCCATCATTGGTGTCAGTGGAAAGAATAGTGCCCATGCGTTGGTGTCAGTAGAGAGAATAGAAGAAATTTTGTTGCTTTAGCCTACTTCTACCATGCAATGCATGATGCGGAGCCATGGCAGGCAGTGTTCAAGTCCACCCCTAGCATTCAGGAGGGGGACAGAAGTTTCCCTCTGTCCAGGTCTGCTCCTCCTCCCATCCTCTGCCATTCTGCTGGATGCACAAGGGCTTGGTTTTGATGCCAAGAAGGACTTGATTAAGAGAAGGAATAAATGATGAGGGGGACTTGGTGATGGGGGAGGGGGACTCTGATGTGATGGGCAATCTAATGTATGGGAGGGGCTTCTGATATTTAAGTTGGACTCTGATGCGAGGATGGTGTTTCTAATGTGATGAGAGGTTGGGGTATCTTTGATGTGATGGGGGACCTCTGATGTGATGGGATGGGGGGACCTCTGATGGGATGGGATGGGGGGACCTCTGATGGGATGGGGGGACCTCTGATGGGATGGGGGGACCTCTGATGTGATGGGATGGGGGGACCTCTGATGGGATGGGGGGACCTCTGATGGGATGGGGGGACCTCTGATGGGATGGGGGGACCTCTGATGCGATGGGGGGACCTCTGATGCGATGGAGGGACCTCTGATGCGATGGAGGGACCTCTGATGCGATGGAGGGACCTCTGATGCGATGGAGGGACCTCTGATGCGATGGAGGGACCTCTGATGCGATGGAGGGACCTCTGATGCGATGGGGGGACCTCTGATGCGATGGAGGGACCTCTGATGCGATGGGGGGACCTCTGATGCGATGGGGGGACCTCTGAGGGACCTCTGATGGGATGGGGGGGACCTCTGACGGGATGGGGGGGACCTCTGACGGGATGGATGGATGCTAATGTCCTAAGGCCAATGTAAACAACTGGCTGACAAACACTTGTCCAAGCTCTGAAGAAGAAGGGAGGTGTGTGATTAGAAGTGTACTAAGCACTTCTAACCACACACCTCTTTAAAACCTTGGCTTAGAAAGCGTTCTGGCCGTAATTGCTTTAGGAACACTAGCCACCCAGCTCTTTGGACTTCCTGTTAAGGGAGATTTATTTTTGCACCTTTTTATTAGACACAATTAGCATTTTGTGGCACTCATGCAAGAAAAATATAAGCTGTGTATGTTTTTCTGGGTTACAGGTCTCATTTTTCCATTTGTGCCCCCCGTTAGGTGGGTTTGGCCAGGAAGAGAGTAGTCAGTGAGGCTGACCTTCTGTAACCAGACCCGTCGGTCACCCTGGCAGCCTTTGAACAGAAGCCAAGCTGATTTGTCGTTCAGGGGACAGAGCTTGGTTGGCGATTTCTCTGCTCGGTCGAGCGCGCTGCCTTGATGTCATTTGGCATTTCTCCTCTTGACTTTCGAACGTTGGTGGTGGAGGGATAGGATGACTAGATGTGCCCCGTTGGGATCGCAGGGTGACTGCAGAGTTCTCAGTTTTATAGAAAGCCTTTCTGCCTTGTCCCAATTAATTTTTAATTGATTTTGCCCAATAGAAGTCTAGTTTAATTAGTAGTAGTGTCATTGTGATCAGGGTCTGGGGGTGTGATTGTTTAGCTGTAGAGTTTTCATCATACATTTTCTGGCGTTGTATATTTTGGTGCAGTGGTACTCCAATATTGATGTGAAAACATATTTGCATCATTGCAATATTCTTCATTGTTCTGCTGTTGGGGGACTATTTATAAAGAGTTTGCATTTGTACAGCGCAAGCGGTCTCCAAGCTTGATATACAAAGGATCAGTTTACTGTCCTTCAAACTTTATGGGGGCCAGGCTGTGGCCACTGGGAGAAGAAAATGATGTGCGTCAATAACGAAAAAGCCATTGGGTAAATTGGGTAAATAGATTAAAAACAGATGAGTGGCTGATACAAGTAGACTCAACACAGTGATTGGGATGTGAACATTACCTTGATATTGGATACTGATTACAGAAATACCCAATGCATTTTTTGAGTATAAAAATTGTTCTTTTTTTTTCATGGATGCTCCTGTTTAAAATTAAATGAAAAATAATTCTGCTATTTAAGACGTGTTTCGGAGATGAGTGTTGTCTCCTTTATCAGGAGAGATAGAGATAGAGAGATAGAGAGATAGAGATAGAGATAGATAGAGAAAGAGAGATAGAGAGAGATGGGAGATGGAGAGATGGAGAGATGGAGAGAGAGAGAGATGGAGAGATGGAGAGATGGAGAGAGAGAGAGAGATGGAGAGAGAGAGAGAGAGATGGAGAGAGATGGAGATGGAGAGAGATGGAGATAGGGGAGAGAGAGATGGAGATAGGGAGAGAGAGATGGAGATAGGGAAGAGGAGATGGAGATAGGGAGAGAGAGATGGAGATAGGGAGAGAGAGATGGAGATAGGGAGAGAGATGGAGATAGGGAGAGAGATGGAGATAGGGAGAGAGATGGAGATAGGGAGAGAGATGGAGATAGGGAGAGAGATGGAGATAGGGAGAGAGATGGAGATAGGGAGAGAGATGGAGATAGGGAGAGAGATGGAGATAGAGAGAGAGATGGAGAGAGAGAGAGAGATGGAGAGAGAGAGAGAGATGGAGAGAGAGAGAGAGATGGAGAGAGAGAGAGAGATGGAGAGAGAGAGATGGAGAGAGAGAGATGGAGAGAGAGAGATGGAGAGAGAGAGAGGAGCGAGAGAGATGGAGCGAGAGAGATGGAGCGAGAGAGATGGAGCGAGAGAGATGGAGCGAGAGAGATGGAGAGATATATATATATAGAGAGAGAGAGAGAGAGAGGAGAGAGAGAAGAAGAGAGATTATATATCTCTCCTGATAAAGGAGACAAACACTCATTCCGAAACCACCTTGGGTATAGGAATACTGTATCGTTTATTTTGCATATCTTAATTCCTCAGTATCATGACCAAATTCATTATTTCATGTATTTTTTTTTCTAAAATACATTTTTAATTATTTTTTACCTTCATTGTCTTTTGGTAGTGCCTTTAACATCCCACCCCCCAGGGGTTTTCTATTTAACTCAAAGATGTTCTATGATGTAAACACAAAACAATACGTCTCATTATACTGTATATACAGTAGGGGACAGGAAAGTATTCAGACCCCCTTCAATTTTTCACTCTTTGTTATATTACAGCCATTTGCTAAAATCATTTAGGTGAATGTTTTTTTCCACATTAATGTACACACAGCACCCCATATTCACAGAAAAACACAGAATTGTTGACATTTTTGCAGATTTATTAAAAAAAGAAAAACTGAAATATCACATGGTCCTAAGTATTCAGTATTTAGTAGAAGCCCCCTTTTGATCTAATACAGCCGTGAGTCTTTTTGGGAAAGATGCAACAAGTTTTTCACACTGGATTTGGGGATCCTCCGCCATTCCTCCTTGCAGATCCTCTCCTGTTCTGTCAGGTTGGATGGTAAACGTAGGTGGACGGACATTTTTAGATCTCTCCAGAGATGCTCAATTGGGTTTAAGCGGGAGACCCGCAATTTTTTTTAAGTCAGCAGCTGCAGTATTTGTAGAACCTGTCACAGGCAGTGTTATCAACCTACCAGATTTAAATTTACTGACACAACACTCAAAATTTACTGGCACAGCCAAGTGCAAATGCCTGTATTTAGGCTACAAATAAGTACAATATGAAATTAGCAATGTGATTTAAAGGGGTTGTAAAGGTTTCAATAATAAAAAAAACATATTACTTACCTCCTCTGTGCAGCTGGTTATGCACAGTGGCCCCAATCCTCCTCTTCTGGGGTCCCTCCACGGGACACCAATGCAGGAGCACTCCTGTGTGCTGCTGCTGTGTCTGTTGACACAGACAGCGGGACTCAGCCCCGCCACCCACGCCATTGGATTTGATTGACAGCAGTGGGAGCCAATGGGTGCACTGTTATCAATTTATCCAATCAGGACACGAGACACTGGCCAGAGCTGGTGGGCTCGTTCCTGTCGCAGGAATTAAGGGGCTCGGGTAAGTATAAGGGGGCTCAGGGGCACTGCTGCAGTAAAGAAGGTTTTTTCACCTTAATGCATACCGTAGAATACATGAGGGTTTACAACCCCTTTTAAGATGGATATTAAGGCAAAAAACATATTTCTTATAATAAGTCACAGACATATTTTTTAAGCTTTTCCTGTCACTGGCATTTACTGGCAGGAGAAAAGTACCCATTTTTTACTGGCTGCCAGTAAAAATACTGGCGGTTGGCAACACTGTCACAGGGTCCAGCGATGTGGGCACCCGAGGATGAAACCGTCCCTCGGTCTTCAGATGCTGCTGCCGCCATTTTCACTGTGGGGAATCAGGAAATTAAGCCTTGCAGGTTCACTTCCCGGTTCCCTAGTGCGCATGCGCGAGTTTCGCAGCGCAATGTAAATGGTCCGTGCTGTCTATGGGACCCGTGTGTGTCCCAGCAGACAGCACAGCAGGATGGGAAGAGGCATAGACTCCACCAGAGGGTGGCGGGGTTGGGATCCGAAAAGCGGAGGTTCCGTTTTTGTGTGAATCTCCGCTTTAAGTCAGGGCTCTGGCTGGCCATTCAAGAACAGTCACGGAGTTGTTGTGAAGCCATTCCTTCATTATTTTAGCTGTGTGCTTAGGGTCATTGTCTTGTTGGAAGGTAAACCTTTGGCCCAGTCTGAGGTCCTGAGCACTCTGGAGAAGGTTTCGTCCAGGATATCACTGTACTTGGCCGCATTTAATTTTTCCCTTGATTGCAACCAGTCGTCCCGTCAGCGCAGCTGAAAAACATCCCCACAGCATGATGCTGCCACCACCATGCTTCACTGTTGGGACTGTATTGGACAGGTGATGAGCAGTGCCTGGTTTTCTCCACACATACCACTTAGAATTAAGGCCAAAAAGTTCTATCTTGGTCTCGTCAGACTAGAAAATCTTATTTCTCACCATCTTGAAGTCCTTCAGGTGTTTTTTTTCTAGCAAACTCCATGCAGGCTTTCATGTGTCTTGCACTGAGGAGAGGCTTCCATCGGGCCGCTCTGCCCTAAAGCCCCGACTGGTGGAGGGCTGCAGTGATGGTTGACTTTCTACAACTTTCTCCCATCTCCCGACTGCATCTCTGGAGCTCAGCCACAGTGATCTTTGGGTTCTTTCTTTACCTCTCTCATCAAGGCTCTTCTCCCTTGATAGCTCAGTTTGGCTGGACGGCCAGCTCTAGGAAGGGTTCTGGTCATCCCAAACGTCTTCCATTTAAGGATTATGGAGGCCACTGTGCTCCTAGGAATGTTAAGTGTTAAAGCAGAGGTCCACCCTAAAGTGGACCTCCGCTCATTGGAACCCTCCCCCCCCTCCGGCGCCACAATTGGCACCTTTCAGTGGGGGAGGGGGGTACAGATACCTGTACAGTACAGGTATCTGCACCCACTTCCGGGATAGCTCTCTGCGGAAAGGGGCGTATATTACGCCCCTTTCCGCAAGTCCCGCCCCTTTCGGCAAGTGCCCCGCTGCCTGCTGGGAAAACACACAGATCCCAGAGGCCAGCGGGGGACCGTCCCTTATTGCGAAGCGCGGCTCTCGCGCAT
>NW_027507825.1:15554144-15640452 GCF_037356315.1 Lithobates pipiens
AAGTTGAGGAATAAAAGTTTTTTTTTTTTGTGTGTGAACTCTGGCCGGAGTATTGATTTCCCCTCCCCCCGCCCCCTTGGTGAATCGGATGGGGGGGTGGGGGGGGATGAGCTCATGCCGTTCTCATTCTTCAGTTAAAGGTCTTTTCATGCGCGGTGTTACTGGTGGACCAATCTCCTCCCAGCCCATCGCGCTCTCCCTTTGTGTCCGCACGCATCTGAGCTGCCTGTGGGATGAATTCCCTCCCGGGATGGAGAGGGGGCCAGTGGGTGCAGATCTCAGTTTTGGTGGCCGGTGTTCTGTCAAGAAGTGCCCCCCATGAGATAGTGCTTGGCCTCTGGACATTCTGACGATTGCGCCGCGTGGCCCCCATGTTGTCACCTTTGCTTTTACAGCTGAGGTGCGTTCGGTGACACATGGAGAAAGTTTACGTTTACACAAGAGGCCCAGCTGAACCTGGCCCCCCCCCCTCCCCCCCCCCCCAGGTTATATCAGAGGTCCTTGTAGAGGTTTGTAAATGGGGTCACCAGATCTTAAGTGATCACTCCCTAAAACTCACAATTCAGTTTTTGGTAAATACTTGAGAGTTAAATCACTTTGAGGGTCTTTTCAATCTATCAGGGACTCTATTGGTGAGATCTTTGTGCTGAGTTCCCGGGTCTGTACACCTGCTGTGCCCATTATGAGGGGCCCCCACCATCCCTATGCTGGGTTCCCAGGTCTGTACCACCCGTTGTGCCCATTATGTGGGGTCCCCACCATCCCTGTGCTGAATTCCCGGGTCTGTACACCTGCTGTGCCCATTATGAGGGGTTCCCACCATCCCTGTGCTGAGTTCCCGGGTCTGTACACCTGATGTGCCCAAAATGAGGGGCCCCCACCATCCCTGTGCTGAGTACCCAGGTCTGTACACCTGTTGTGCCCATTATGAGGGGTTCCCACCATCCCTGTGCTGGGTTCCCGGGTCTGTACACCTGCTGTGCCCATTATGAGGGGTTCCCACCATCCCTATGCTGGGTTCCCGGGTCTGTACACCTGCTGTGCCCATTGAGGGGTTCCCACCATCCCTGTGCTGGGTTCCCGGGTCTGTACACCTGCTGTGCCCATTATGAGGGGTTCCCTCCATCCCTGTGCTGAGTTCCCGGGTCTGTACACCTGCTGTGCCCATTATGAGGGGTTCCCTCCATCCCTGTGCTGAGTTCCCAGGTCTGTACACCTGCTGTGCCCATTATGAGGGGTTCCCTCCATCCCTGTGCTGAATTCCCAGGTCTGTACACCTGCTGTGCCCATTATGAGGGGTTCCCATCATCCCTGTGCTGAATTCCCGGGTCTGTACACCTGCTGTGCCCATTATGAGGGGCCCCCACCATCTCTGTGCTGGGTTCCTGGGTCTGTACACCTGCTGTGCCCATTATGAGGGGCCCCCACCATCCCTGTGCTGGGTTCCTGGGTCTGTACACCTGCTGTGCCCATTATGAGGGGTTCCCACCATCCCTGTGTGGAGTTCTTAGGCCACTTTAACATGTGCAGCTTCCCTGGTGATTTTACCAAGGAGGACTTGTTCAGGCACTTCCTGTTATAGGGTGACAACACTTTCTCCCTTTTGGCCAATTGTGCTCCTGGGCCACCCAGGACTAAAATCTATGAGCTTAGGGGATTCTTCAGAGTGAAAGGATGATTGCACATGGTGGGTTTGCTGCAATTTAAACTTTTGTAGCAATTTGTCAAATTAATATTCTTCATGTCACAACATTGTAACAAGCGATGAGATCACTCCATGTTGTGTGCTGCTTGTTTCTCTTTTTTTTTTTATATATATATTTTTTTTACACCCTGGATGCATATAATTGTCATTTTGGTCTTTTAAGCTTTGTGGTTGTGTCTGGAAGACGTGGAGGATCTCTGCCGGGTATTCTTGGGACCGCAGATTTATTTATACGTTCCGTGTATATTTATGGTTAGACAGAACGGGTCTCGCCGCCTGTCATGAAGAAGATTGTTTTACTGCAGCTGAAGTTGCCGCATTTTGACAATCGGTAAGGCTCCATTAAGATGTGCGGCTAAATTGCTGTGCCTCTGAAAGGCAATCTGCATTTGGATCACTTTTCAAATGTGTTTGGCAGGTGGGGAGGAGGCGATTCAGTGCCTCCTCAATCCCTGTTTTAACATCGTAAATGCAGGACCAACGCATTTTGCTTGCAGTAACACCAACAGGAGCGATCATATTTACCGCAGGCGCAAAGCATCTCCATTCACTGCCTTTGCAGCTTAAAGGGGTGGCGGAGCCTAAAAATGCTGCTCAGTCACCCCCCAACCACAAGTCTTAATGAGTCCCAATCGTCCTCAAGAGCATAATGATGATGATTTAGGGCTGAAACGATTAATCAATATTATTGATAATAATCCATAATGAAAATCGTTGTCAACAATTTTCATTATCGATTAGTTGGTCCGCACCTTCCTCCCTTCTGGACCGTTAGATTCCTCCTGTGTACAAAGCAGCACCGCCGTAGGCACGTCCGCTCCTCTCCTCCTAGCTGACGTTGGCTCCCCCCTGATATTCTCAGCCCTGCCTGCTGCTGCTTCAAGGGAATAGACAGAGAGGCATGCTGCACCTGTGTGAAGTGATAAGGTAACCGGTGGGGTAGGTGGAATAGTGCCCCATCATTGGTTTTCCTGGGGGGAGGAGGGAATGGTGGCCCATTGGTGTTCCTGGGAGGGGGGGGAATAGTGCCCCATTGGTGTTCCTGGGAGGGGGGAATAGTGCCCCATTGGTGTTCCTGGGAGGGGGGAATAGTGCCCCATTGGTGTTCCTGGAAGGGGGGGAATAGTGCCCCATCATTGGTGTTCCCGGGAGGAATCGTGCCCCATCATTGGGGTTCCCAGGTGGAGTAGTGCTCCAGCATTGGTGTTTTCGGGAGGAATAGTGCCCCATCCAGTTTCCCCAGGAGGAATAGTGCCCCATCGTTGGTGCTCCCGGGAGGAATAGTGCCCCATCATTGGTGTTCCCGAGAGGAATAGTGCCCCATCATTGGTGTTCCCGAGAGGAATAGTGCCCCATCATTGGTGTTCCCAAGAGCAATAGTGCTGCCCCATTATTGGTGTTCCCGGGAGGAATAGTGCCCCATAATTTTCATTATTACTTTAAATAAAAAAAAATCATATTACGTTTTCTTATGATTTTATCTGATTAATCGAAACAATAATCGGCCAACTAAACGATTATGGAAGTAGTCGTTATGCCGCGTACACACGAGCGGATTGTATGGCGTACTTAGTCCGTCGAAACACATTTCAGCGGACAATCCGCTCGTGTGTGGGCTTCAGCGGACTTTTTCAGCCTGCAGTCCGGAGTACTGAGAATTTAGTTTTTTCCGAAATTCTGTCCGTCGCACTTTGGTTTCAGCGGACAATACGGTCATCAGTAGGCTAGTTCGACGGACTAAGAATGGCGCATGCCCAGAAAGGATTTACACGGCGGAAGGGTGCTTTGCTGTGTCTTGGACTTCCTATTTCTAGTCCCGTCGTACGTGCTGTACATGTCATCGCGCAAACTTTCGACGGACTGTTTGTGCATCCGTGTGTGGTCAAGTCCGTTCAGTGGAAAGTACGACGGACTGTCCGTCGGATTGTATGACGAACTAAGTACGCCATACAGTCCGCTCGTGTGTACGCGGCAATAGTTGCAGCCCTAGATGATATCTCTTCCTTACAATAGAATATCACGTTGGCGTCACAGATCCTTTTTATTATTAAGGCTGCGTTCACACCTGAGCATTGCAGTGCAATTTTTGTTTTTTTGCTGTGCAACCGCATATAGGGGAGCCCATTTGCTTGAATTGGCTGCCCAGCGCACAATAAACGCACTGAAGTAGAACCAGCACCTTCTTTGACAGGGAAACGGCACGTTTTTTTCACGTGAGAAAATGTAGGACTGCTCCCCGCGTTTGGAGTGCCATTAAGAAATGGTGCGCTTTTGCCATGCTTTTAAGGCATTTAGACCCCTTTCACACTGAGACGGTTTTCAGGCGGTTTAGCGCTAGACATGACCTCTAAATAACACCTGAAAACCACCTCCCATTCATTTCAGTGTGACTATTCACACTGGGGCGGTGCGCTTGCAGGACGTTAGGAAAAGTCCTGCAAGCAGCATCTGAGACGGTTTGAAATGAATGGGCAGCGCTTCTAAGGTGCCTGAAAAGTGCTTCGGAAGTGCCGCAACGCTGGCGATTTTAACCCCTTCTTTGGTGTTAAAAGCACCCCACTAGTGGCCAAAAAGTGCCGCTTAAACAGCGCTAAAGTGCCGAGAGGGGTCTTCTAGTAACACTCATTTCTGCCTGCATTTCTGGAATTGTTAGGTGCGATTGAAGCCTAATACATAGCCTAAAGCCCCATACACGCTATTAGATTATCTGCAGATTTTTGTCTTTGAATTTACCAAAACCATGTAGTGCAAGGGCCTGCCTGATTGCATACACATTGAAACTCTAATGCCGCATACACACGATCGGAATTTCGGCCCGCAAACGACAGATGAGTTTTTCATCGGAAAATGTGACTGTGTGTATGCTGCATCAGTCTTTTGCTGGCCGAATTCCAGCCAGCAAAAGATTGAGAGCAGGTTCTCAATTTTTCGGTCGGGAAAAGTTCCTATCCAAAAAATGCAATTGTCTGTGTCAATTCCGATGTGCAAAATTCCTACGCATGCTCGGAAACAATTCAACGCATGCTCAGAAGCATTGAACTTCATTTTCTCGGCTCGTCGTAGTGTTGTATGTCACCTCGTTCTTGACGGTCATAATTTTCAGGAAACTTTTGCGTGACCGTGTGTATGCTTGCCAAACTTGAGCGACATCCCGTTGGAAAAGCCGTCATCTTTTTCCGACGAGAAATCCGATCGTGTGTACGCGGCGTTAAGGTTTGACCTCCTATTATATGGTTTTCTTAAATCTGAACACCAAAATCTGCAGAAATTCTAATAGTGTGTATGGGGTCTAAAGCCTCGTATGCACAATCGGATTTTCGGCAGGGGATTGTGTGATGACAGACTGTTGGCCTAAAATCCAACCATTGGTACTCTCCTTCAGACAATTGTTGTCCAACTTTCCCCCAACAAAAGTTGGCTGGCAAGCTAGTACATTTTCGGCAGACAACGGTCTGTTAGATTTTCGTATCGTCTGTACACAAGTCAGTCACACAAAAGTCCAAAGTACAAACGTGCATGCTCGGAATCAGTGCTCACCAAATGCTACATTAGCAGAAGGTGCCCAAAGGGTGGTGCTCAAGAGCTGAAATTCCATGTAGTACATCATTACATTCCTGTTTGGCCGACAATTGTGTGCCGTTTGTATGCAAGACAAGTTACTGGCACACGCCCTTCGGACAAAAGTCTGACGCTCTGTTGGGCAACAGTCCGACCATGTGTACGAGGCTTTAGGCTTTAGTTGTTTACCTTGCCTGGGCTAAGATGATGTCATCAGTCTCCTGCAGGCAGGAGGATGCATTTCCCCAGTCTCCTCTCCCTCAGGCATGAGACTGCAACATTGTACCTTTTTGGGGTGGATTTTCTAAAGGCAAATAGACTTTGAAGTGCAGTTGCTCCAGAGCTTAGTAAAGGGGGTGAAACTTCACTTTGCAAAGATGTAAAAAGAGAACATCCAACTATACCAATTTAAGCTGCCAACCAGGGGCGTAACTATAGGGGGTGCAGCAGTCGTGACCGCAACTGGGCCCTGTGATGCAGGGGGCCCATGCAGCCCCCTCTACATATGGCCAGCAGCAGCATAGGCAGCTAGCACACACTATTACATACCCCCTCCATAGCCCCCTGGGGACAGGGACCCCTTCTCACGTGGGGACATCGATCCCCACCTCCCCTGGGGACAGGGACCCCTTCTCACCTGGGGGGCAGTAACTTCATCTGCCCTGGAGAAAAGGACCTCATCTCTTCTGGGGACGGGGACCCAATGCTGCCTAGGGACAGTCCCCCAATGGGGCACCTAAAAATGTAAAAAAATAAATAAAAACTACTGATACCAGTGGTGGAACTACAGGGCTCACAAAGGTCATACCTGTGACCACGCCCTGGAGTTCCACCGCCGGACTCGGAGGGAAGGGCCCTGACTGGGGTTCAGGGGGGCCCTTCATGGTTTCTTGCATCGGGGCCCTGAAGGTTCTGGTTACGCCACTGCTGCCAACATCTATTACTTTGCAAAGAATACCCAATCACATGCAAGGAAATATAGATACATGCATTTTTGCTTGCACATGATTGGATGTTGGAAGTCATCAGAGCTTCCCTATATTTATGAAGTTCTGGAGCAAATGCCCTTGCAGTGGGCAACTGCACTTCTAAAAGTGCCCATTCTATTTGCCTTTAGTAGATCAACCCCAATGTTCACACAATTCACCCATGAGAATGGTTTTACATATATTTTTTAAAGGTAGACCCCCTCACCGGCAACCAATTGACTCCATATAACCAGAGGAAGGGGCTCTCCGGTGTCTCGCACAGGGGTTGATTTATTGCCCCACAGCTTAGTAAATGAGCAGAATCTCTACCGACTTCCATCATCCAATCATTTGCAAAAAAAAAAAAAGCTGTGTGATTTTTGTTTTTCCTTGCATGTGATTGGGTATTCTTTGCAAAGTGATGCTTTGCTTCCTTTACTAAGCTCTGATGCAACTTAATTTTCAGAGTGCAACTGCACTTTGCAAAGTGCACAGTCTATTTGTCTTTAGTAAATCAACCCCATAACCTTGTGTAATTAATTTTTTTTTAAATAATTTTGTAATATTAAAGTGGAGTTCCACCCAAAAGTGGAACTTTCAGCTTTAAGCACTGCTAGCCCCCTTTTCCTCCCCCTGCAATCTTCTGCGACATGTCACAGGTCCCAGAAGATTGCCCGGCCACTGAGAAGGCACGACTGGCGCATGCGCAGTGCGCACCCGGCTGTGGAGCCGCAAGCTGTCACAGCTGGGTGCCCACCCTTGCAATGCCGGCGCTGCGGAGAGGAGCAAGGCTTTGGCGACCACATTGCTGGACCATGGGACAGGCGAGTGTCTGTTTAGTCAGCAGCTACACTTTTTGTAGCTGCTGACTTTTAATAAACATAAAAAACGACTGGAACTCCGCTTTAATGTCCCTTTTTATATTCGGCCTTAAAAATGTATTTATTTTTAATTTTTTTTTTTTAGGAAAGCAGTTAAGTTTAGCCTGAGTAACATGTCACAAACTAGTTGTAATTCAGTTTTTTGTTTTGTGTCTCCACTCAGGAAGTCCTCCAGCAGCTGATTGTGATGAGTTTGCCAAATGTTCTGTTAATCGGCAAAGACCCACTTACCGGTAAGTGACCAGATATCGCCAGTAACACCCATTCCATAACCCCTCACAGTTCCCATTGTGGTATAAATATTACTAATACACATACTGATAACAATTGTCGTTTCTCCCCCAGGAAAAAGCATGGAAGAACTGAAGAAGATTCTCCTGCTGATGCTGGGCTGTGCAGTGCAGGTAAGTGTCCCCTATGCTGACATTATTTGTAGGAGTCAACATACTCTCCTGACATTACTGTCCCATGAAAGTTTAATGGGGTCTGACAATGGTTTGATTATTATGGGATGAAGAGGGGAGGATCGCAGTTTACAATTGGCATGTTAGAGCACAGCGCTGCCATAGCCTGCGGCATGCTGGGATATCTCTGCTGTCAAGGTCAATCATTAATCACAATTGGGAACAATAAAGAGATTTACAGATGGAGTGCAACTGCCGACATACCTCACCTGAATCATCCCCATCCCTGTGTGCTGCACAACTTGTTACATTGTACTCTGATAATTTTGTGTGCAATTTAATATGAAAAACACCCCCTCCCCCTTCTATCTCTCTCCCTCTTCCCCTCCATCCTCCTCTTCCCTCCTCTCTCCTCCTCTGTCCCCCTCTCCTTCTCCCCCTCTCTCCTCTTCTGTCCCCCTCTTCTGCCCCTCTTCTCCCTCTCTTCTCCCTCTGTCCTCCTCTTCTCCCTCTGTTCTCCTCTGTTGCCCTTTTTCTCCCTCTGCCCTCGCTCCTTCTTTCTCCTGCCCTGTCCCCCTCTGTCCCCATCTCCTCCCCTCTCCTCCCCTGTCCCCCTCTGTCCCCATCTCCTCCCCTGTCCCCCTCTGTCCCCATCTCCTCCCCTGTCCCCCTCTGTCCCCATCTCCTCCCCTGTCCCCCTCTGTCCCCATCTCCTCCCCTGTCCCCCTCTGTCCCCATCTCCTCCCCTGTCCCCCTCTGTCCCCATCTCCTCCCCTGTCCCCCTCTCCTCCCCTGTCCCCCTCTGTCCCCATCTTCTCCCCTTTCCCCCTCTGTCCCCATCTTCTCCCCTGTCCCCCTCTGTCCCCATCTCCTCCCCTGTCTCCCCTCTGTCCCCATCTCCTCCCCTGTCTCCCCTCTGTCCCCATCTCCTCCCCTCTGTCCCCCTCTGTCCCCATCTCCTCCCCTCTGTCCCCATCTCCTCCCCTGTCTCCCCTCTCTCTTCCTCCGTATCCTCTGTCTGCCCCCCTCTCCTCCTCCTCCTCTGTTCTTCTTTCCTATCTCCATTACGTAGATGAGTAGATGCTTTGTAGTTTACAGATGCTAGATCACATTATCTGAAGACTCAGTTTAGTCCTCAGGAAGAACGCTGGATTTCTGACAGGATCAATGCATATGTATGTTCTGTATTTGCTGAAAATGTATTTGGCCTTTAAGAAAACGAATGAAGCAATCCAATCTAAGTTCTGCTAAGCTTCAATACGTTGTATTTTTGTTTTCGGGGTTCAGTTATACCTTAACGGTTATCTGCCTCATCAGAAAATATTTTACCCTAGTGAGGCCTTAGCCCTAGTATACGTCGTTCTCAGGGTAACTGTCACTGTACACAATTGCACTTTTGCTCTGTCATCTCCCTGGAAGGTTCTTATGTTTCCTTTTCCCTCTCCAGTGTGATAGGAAGGAGGAATACATCGAGCGGATCAAACAGCTGGACATCGAAACGCAGGCAGGAATTGTGGGGCACATTCAGGAGGTAATTCTCTAACTTCATTACAGATTTGGCAAACCAGACCTAAAGTCATCTAAACTGATAAGGGAGTTCACCAACATCCTCTGTATGCTGGGACTTGTAGTCCTTTAAGGCCTTAAGGTTTACAGGCAGCCGCAACACTGAGCCTTAGTACCCCCCCCCTTTTAAAAAATAAATAAAATAAATCTGCTGTAAAATTCCTGCTTTTTACTGCAAAAAATAATTATTTTAAAACATTAAAATTCTGTATTTGAAAATTTGTATTCATTACTGAATAGGATTAATATTCTACCTTGTTCATATATTTGCACTGCAGCATGTTTAAATAAATCGCATGTTGCGTCTATGTGCGATTATACTACTTAAGGCTACATTTAGATTGTACAGTTAGATTGCCGCACCTCTGAAAAGCGATTTATGAATTCAGCTCCTACTGCTGAATTCCCTAAGAAATGTGGTGGGGGATTGAGCCAAAGCTGAAATATCAAAGGGCAGAATATCCCATATGAAAAGACTTTGTATAAATTGTCATTTTTTTTACTGGAATCCCTCTTTAATTTGTCTGATGTAGTGTTTTTATTGTTTTAATTTCTTTCCCAGGTAACACACAACCATGAGAATGTTTTTGACCTGCAGTGGCTGGATTTACCGGACATGGCGCCGGAAGAGCTGGACTCTCTGTCACGGAATATGGCCATCCATCTGAGGAGGCTTCTGGATGAGAGAGATGACTGCAGAGAGGTAAGTTTACAGCAGAGGTCTCCAGGCCTTCTAAGCTAAGAGCCAGATTACTGTTCTTCAGATTTTAGGGGGGGAGGGGGGCCCGTACTGTAGCCATTAAGAATGGAAAATGCCTCAGGCTTGGCTGTCAGTGGGAGTAGGAAAATGACATAAGGCCTGTGGTCAGTAGGAGAAATAGTGTCCCCATCATTGGTGTCAGTGGAAAGAATAGTGCCCATGCGTTGGTGTCAGTAGAGAGAATAGAAGAAATTTTGTTGCTTTAGCCTACTTCTACCATGCAATGCATGATGCGGAGCCATGGCAGGCAGTGTTCAAGTCCACCCCTAGCATTCAGGAGGGGGACAGAAGTTTCCCTCTGTCCAGGTCTGCTCCTCCTCCCATCCTCTGCCATTCTGCTGGATGCACAAGGGCTTGGTTTTGATGCCAAGAAGGACTTGATTAAGAGAAGGAATAAATGATGAGGGGGACTTGGTGATGGGGGAGGGGGACTCTGATGTGATGGGCAATCTAATGTATGGGAGGGGCTTCTGATATTTAAGTTGGACTCTGATGCGAGGATGGTGTTTCTAATGTGATGAGAGGTTGGGGTATCTTTGATGTGATGGGGGACCTCTGATGTGATGGGATGGGGGGACCTCTGATGGGATGGGATGGGGGGACCTCTGATGGGATGGGGGGACCTCTGATGGGATGGGGGGACCTCTGATGTGATGGGATGGGGGGACCTCTGATGGGATGGGGGGACCTCTGATGGGATGGGGGGACCTCTGATGGGATGGGGGGACCTCTGATGCGATGGGGGGACCTCTGATGCGATGGAGGGACCTCTGATGCGATGGAGGGACCTCTGATGCGATGGAGGGACCTCTGATGCGATGGAGGGACCTCTGATGCGATGGAGGGACCTCTGATGCGATGGAGGGACCTCTGATGCGATGGGGGGACCTCTGATGCGATGGAGGGACCTCTGATGCGATGGGGGGACCTCTGATGCGATGGGGGGACCTCTGAGGGACCTCTGATGGGATGGGGGGGACCTCTGACGGGATGGGGGGGACCTCTGACGGGATGGATGGATGCTAATGTCCTAAGGCCAATGTAAACAACTGGCTGACAAACACTTGTCCAAGCTCTGAAGAAGAAGGGAGGTGTGTGATTAGAAGTGTACTAAGCACTTCTAACCACACACCTCTTTAAAACCTTGGCTTAGAAAGCGTTCTGGCCGTAATTGCTTTAGGAACACTAGCCACCCAGCTCTTTGGACTTCCTGTTAAGGGAGATTTATTTTTGCACCTTTTTATTAGACACAATTAGCATTTTGTGGCACTCATGCAAGAAAAATATAAGCTGTGTATGTTTTTCTGGGTTACAGGTCTCATTTTTTCCATTTGTGCCCCCCGTTAGGTGGGTTTGGCCAGGAAGAGAGTAGTCAGTGAGGCTGACCTTCTGTAACCAGACCCGTCGGTCACCCTGGCAGCCTTTGAACAGAAGCCAAGCTGATTTGTCGTTCAGGGACAGAGCTTGGTTGGCGATTTCTCTGCTCGGTCGAGCGCGCTGCCTTGATGTCATTTGGCATTTCTCCTCTTGACTTTCGAACGTTGGTGGTGGAGGGATAGGATGACTAGATGTGCCCCGTTGGGATCGCAGGGTGACTGCAGAGTTCTCAGTTTTATAGAAAGCCTTTCTGCCTTGTCCCAATTAATTTTTAATTGATTTTGCCCAATAGAAGTCTAGTTTAATTAGTAGTAGTGTCATTGTGATCAGGGTCTGGGGGTGTGATTGTTTAGCTGTAGAGTTTTCATCATACATTTTCTGGCGTTGTATATTTTGGTGCAGTGGTACTCCAATATTGATGTGAAAACATATTTGCATCATTGCAATATTCTTCATTGTTCTGCTGTTGGGGGACTATTTATAAAGAGTTTGCATTTGTACAGCGCAAGCGGTCTCCAAGCTTGATATACAAAGGATCAGTTTACTGTCCTTCAAACTTTATGGGGGCCAGGCTGTGGCCACTGGGAGAAGAAAATGATGTGCGTCAATAACGAAAAAGCCATTGGGTAAATTGGGTAAATAGATTAAAAACAGATGAGTGGCTGATACAAGTAGACTCAACACAGTGATTGGGATGTGAACATTACCTTGATATTGGATACTGATTACAGAAATACCCAATGCATTTTGAGTATAAAAATTGTTCTTTTTTTTTCATGGATGCTCCTGTTTAAAATTAAATGAAAAATAATTCTGCTATTTAAGACGTGTTTCGGAGATGAGTGTTGTCTCCTTTATCAGGAGAGATAGAGATAGAGAGATAGAGAGATAGAGATAGAGATAGATAGAGAAAGAGAGATAGAGAGAGATGGAGAGATGGAGAGATGGAGAGATGGAGAGAGAGAGAGATGGAGAGATGGAGAGATGGAGAGAGAGAGAGAGATGGAGAGAGAGAGAGAGAGATGGAGAGAGATGGAGATGGAGAGAGATGGAGATAGGGAGAGAGAGATGGAGATAGGGAGAGAGAGATGGAGATAGGGAGAGAGAGATGGAGATAGGGAGAGAGAGATGGAGATAGGGAGAGAGAGATGGAGATAGGGAGAGAGATGGAGATAGGGAGAGAGATGGAGATAGGGAGAGAGATGGAGATAGGGAGAGAGATGGAGATAGGGAGAGAGATGGAGATAGGGAGAGAGATGGAGATAGGGAGAGAGATGGAGATAGGGAGAGAGATGGAGATAGAGAGAGAGATGGAGAGAGAGAGAGAGATGGAGAGAGAGAGAGAGATGGAGAGAGAGAGAGAGATGGAGAGAGAGAGAGAGATGGAGAGAGAGAGATGGAGAGAGAGAGATGGAGAGAGAGAGATGGAGAGAGAGAGATGGAGCGAGAGAGATGGAGCGAGAGAGATGGAGCGAGAGAGATGGAGCGAGAGAGATGGAGCGAGAGAGATGGAGCGAGAGAGATGGAGAGATATATATATATAGAGAGAGAGAGAGAGAGAGAGAGAGAGAGAGAGAGAGAGATTATATATCTATCTCCTGATAAAGGAGACAACACTCATCTCCGAAACACCTTGGGTATAGGATTCTGTATCGTTTATTTTGCATATCTTAATTCCTCAGTATTCATGACCAAATTCAATATTTCATGTATTTTTTTTTCTAAAATACATTTTTAATTATTTTTTACCTTCATTGTCTTTTGGTAGTGCCTTTTAAAATCCCACCCCCCAGGGGTTTTCTATTTAAACTCAAAGATGTTCTATGATGTAAACACAAAACAATACGTCTCATATACTGTATATACAGTAGGGGACGGAAAGTATTCAGACCCCCTTCAATTTTTCACTCTTTGTTATATTACAGCCATTTGCTAAAATCATTTAGGTGAATGTTTTTTTCCACATTAATGTACACACAGCACCCCATATTCACAGAAAAACACAGAATTGTTGACATTTTTGCAGATTTATTAAAAAAAGAAAAACTGAAATATCACATGGTCCTAAGTATTCAGTATTTAGTAGAAGCCCCCTTTTGATCTAATACAGCCGTGAGTCTTTTTGGGAAAGATGCAACAAGTTTTTCACACCTGGATTTGGGGATCCTCCGCCATTCCTCCTTGCAGATCCTCTCCTGTTCTGTCAGGTTGGATGGTAAACGTAGGTGGACGGACATTTTTAGATCTCTCCAGAGATGCTCAATTGGGTTTAAGCGGGAGACCCGCAATTTTTTTTTTAAAGTCAGCAGCTGCAGTATTTGTAGACCTGTCACAGGGCAGTGTTATCAACCTACCAGATTTAAATTTACTGACACAACACTCAAAATTTACTGGCACAGCCAAGTGCAAATGCCTGTATTTAGGCTACAAATAAGTACAATATGAAATTAGCAATGTGATTTAAAGGGGTTGTAAAGGTTCAATAATAAAAAAAAACATATACTTACCTCCTCTGTGCAGCTGGTTATGCACAGTGGCCCCAATCCTCCTCTTCTGGGGTCCCTCCACGGGACACCAATGCAGGAGCACTCCTGTGTGCTGCTGCTGTGTCTGTTGACACAGACAGCGGGACTCAGCCCCGCCACCCACGCCATTGGATTTGATTGACAGCAGTGGGAGCCAATGGGTGCACTGTTATCAATTTATCCAATCAGGACACGAGACACTGGCCAGAGCTGGTGGGCTCGTTCCTGTCGCAGGAATTAAGGGGCTCGGGTAAGTATAAGGGGGGCTCAGGGGCACTGCTGCAGTAAAGAAGGTTTTTTCACCTTAATGCATACCGTAGAATACATGAGGGTTTACAACCCCTTTTAAGATGGATATTAAGGCAAAAAACATATTTCTTATAATAAGTCACAGACATATTTTTTAAGCTTTTCCTGTCACTGGCATTTACTGGCAGGAGAAAAGTACCCATTTTTTACTGGCTGCCAGTAAAAATACTGGCGGTTGGCAACACTGTCACAGGGTCCAGCGATGTGGGCACCCGAGGATGAACCGTCCCTCGGTCTTCAGATGCTGCTGCCGCCATTTTCACTGTGGGAATCAGGAAATTAAGCCTTGCAGGTTCACTTCCCGGTTCCCTAGTGCGCATGCGCGAGTTTCGCAGCGCAATGTAAATGGTCCGTGCTGTCTATGGGACCCGTGTGTGTCCCAGCAGACAGCACAGCAGGATGGGAAGAGGCATAGACTCCACCAGAGGGTGGCGGGGTTGGGATCCGAAAAGCGGAGGTTCCGTTTTTGTGTGAATCTCCGCTTTAAGTCAGGGCTCTGGCTGGGCCATTCAAGAACAGTCACGGAGTTGTTGTGAAGCCATTCCTTCATTATTTTAGCTGTGTGCTTAGGGTCATTGTCTTGTTGGAAGGTAAACCTTTGGCCCAGTCTGAGGTCCTGAGCACTCTGGAGAAGGTTTTCGTCCAGGATATCACTGTACTTGGCCGCATTTAATTTTTCCCTTGATTGCAACCAGTCGTCCCGTCAGCGCAGCTGAAAAACATCCCCACAGCATGATGCTGCCACCACCATGCTTCACTGTTGGGACTGTATTGGACAGGTGATGAGCAGTGCCTGGTTTTCTCCACACATACCACTTAGAATTAAGGCCAAAAAGTTCTATCTTGGTCTCGTCAGACTAGAAAATCTTATTTCTCACCATCTTGAAGTCCTTCAGGTGTTTTTTTTCTAGCAAACTCCATGCAGGCTTTCATGTGTCTTGCACTGAGGAGAGGCTTCCATCGGGCCGCTCTGCCCTAAAGCCCCGACTGGTGGAGGGCTGCAGTGATGGTTGACTTTCTACAACTTTCTCCCATCTCCCGACTGCATCTCTGGAGCTCAGCCACAGTGATCTTTGGGTTCTTCTTTACCTCTCTCATCAAGGCTCTTCTCCCTTGATAGCTCAGTTTGGCTGGACGGCCAGCTCTAGGAAGGGTTCTGGTCATCCCAAACGTCTTCCATTTAAGGATTATGGAGGCCACTGTGCTCCTAGGAATGTTAAGTGTTAAAGCAGAGGTCCACCCTAAAGTGGACCTCCGCTCATTGGAACCCTCCCCCCCTCCGGCGCCACAATTGGCACCTTTCAGGGGGGAGGGGGGTACAGATACCTGTACAGTACAGGTATCTGCACCCACTTCCGGGATAGCTCTCTGCGGAAAGGGGCGTATATTACGCCCCTTTCCGCAAGTCCCGCCCCTTTCGGCAAGTGCCCCGCTGCCTGCTGGGAAAACACACAGATCCCAGAGGCAGCGGGGACCGTCCTTATTGCGAAGCGCGGCTCGCGCATGCGCAGTAGGGAACCGGGAAATGAAGCCGAAAGGCTCCATTTCCTGATTCCCATACCCAAGATGGCGGCGGCAGCACCCGAGAGACGATCGAGAGATCGGCTTCGGGTGCCGACATCGCGGGCGCGCTGGACAGGTAAGTGTCACTATTTTAAAAGTCAGCAGCTGCAGTATTTGTAGCTGCTGGCTTTAAAAAAAAAAAACGCGGAGTCCCGGCGGACTCCCGCTTTAAGTGTTTTTGTAACCTTGGCCAGATCCGTGCCTTGCCACAATTCTGTCTCTGAGCTCTTCAGGCAGTTCCTTTTGACCTCATGATTCTCATTTGCTCTGACATGCACTGTGAGCTGTAAGGTCTTATATAGACAGGTGTGTGGCTTTCCTAATCAAGTCCAATCAAACACAGCTGGGCTCAAATGAAGGTGTACAACCATCTCAAGGATGATCAGAAGAAATGGACAGCACCTGAGGTAAATATGAGTGTCACAGCAAAGGGTCTGAATACTTAGGACCATGTGATTTCAGTTTTTCTTTTTTTTAATAAATCTGCAAAAATTTCAACAATTCTGTCAATATGGGGTGCTGTGTGTACATTAATGAGGAAAAAACATGAACTTAAAAGATTTTAGCAAATGGCTGCAATATAACGAAGAGTGAAACATTTAAGGGGGTCTGAATACTTTCCATCCCCACTGTACATGCATAAATAGATGTGTCGAGAATTTAACTAGATTACATTACCCAAACTGCGTTGGATATGGACATGCACATCATTGCTATAAGGGGAGTAATTGTGCCCCATCGTTGGTATAAGGGGGAGTAATAGTGCCCCATAATTGGTGTCGATGGGAGAAATGGTGCCCCATCATGGATGTCAGTTTGTTGGAATAGTGCCCCCTCATTGGTATCCATGGGAGGAACAGTGCCCCATCATTTATATAAGGGGGAGTAATAGCGTCCCATCATTGGTGTCAGTGGGAGGAATAGTGCCCCATCATTGGTGTCAGTGGGAGGAATAGTGCCCCATCATTGGTGTCAGTGGGAGGAATAGTGCCCCATCATTGGTGTCAGTGGGAGGAATAGTGTCCCATCATTGGTGTCAGTGGGAGGAATAGTGCCCCATCATTGGTGTCAGTGGATAGTGCCCCAGTGGGAGGAATAGTGCCCCATCATTGGTATAAGGGGGTGTAATGGCTTGTTTTGTGTGAATAGGGCAAAAATAACATTATTTAGGCTATTTTCTCTTCTGAACAAATGGTACTATTATAGGCCATAGAAAAAGAATGCAATTATTGCCACTAGATGGATCTGTGGACCATTGGAGACACAGTCTTGTAACAGATTCAGTGTAACCATTCTAGAAAACGCTAGAGGGAATTGGCAAATAATTGTAACCAATCATTACTCATAGAAAAAGCTGTGATAATGGCATCAGTCTTTGTGCCAATGGCTTCGCCTGCACAATCAGTGGGTTTATATCGGGCCATCTCTTGGACCTTCTCTGTGCCTAAAGTGCATTTATTCTTTAAGGAGGATCTATCATTCATTTTTTATTTTTTTTTTATATCATATATTCACTTTACTTCTGTGTTTAGTACCAATTTAAAAGTCATTTGGTAAATGTGATATATTGTAAATGATTTCATGTTTACCAATTGTGAGCAGCAGGTGGTGCTCTAAGCAAGTCTCGGGTAGCTCTTTCCTGCCCTCTCGACTGACAGAGGTGGCACCACCTTAAAAGGAACCTGCACTGAGAGAGATGCAAGGCTGTCTTTGCTGGCCACCTCTGAAACTTCTTGCTGGATGTGGTTTCAGTAGTTTCAGCAGAGACCCTAGCAGTCTAAGTTGCAGTCATGGAACAATTTGAGCTCGACACCGGTAGAAATTTTCCCACGGATGGTCTGTGATTGGTTAGGATGCACTGAATTTTTTTCAGCTCCCCTCAATTCCATCTTCTGTATTGCAGGTGGTTGTAGATCTGACCCAGGAGAGGGATTACCTCCAGTCTCTGAACCCACCAAGTCCCGTCAAGTCTTCCAGCCCAGACCTCTCATCCAACGTGGTCAACCACCTCGCCACCGAGGACAAACAGCACCTCGCGGTGGAGCTGGCGGACAGCAAAGCCAAACTACGGAGGATCCGCCAGGAGCTGTAAGTGGTGCCATGGACTCTCCAGTAGCGGCATTGACGATTTAGCCAAAGACCTTCCGTAGTGGAATATATACGGGCACATAAAGGACGTTTCCTATGGGCTCTGGTTGAAAAGCAGAGGCAGATGTATATACGGTTTTGGGTGTTGCAGCCTTTTATTTTCGCAATGTTTTTCATTTATTTTCAGAACAACCTATAAATATACAGGAAAAGATATAAAAATACTGATGCACCATAACACAGCCATAGTGCATGAATATCATAACAAAAAAAAAATCCAAACACAATTACCGATCAACTTAAATATGTAATTTTCAGACGTTCCAGCCTTTTTACATTGGCATCTTTAATTAAATGACTACCTGGAGCTCCTGTCATGCTCATGGCACTTACAGTTAAAGGGTGACAACGGTCTCCCCATTGTGCTCCTGTGTTGTCACCTTTTCCGCATACACCCCTGCAGGGAAGTTTTTAAGCAGCAGTGGGGGGCATGGTACACTGTTGTCACTATCAGGATGTAGACTTGAAAAAAATTGCAGGAGATCGTCGGGATGGGAAAAACGCAAAAACAATATTTAAAATTAAAAAAAAAGGGCAACTGTTTGCTACACAGAGCTTTGGGTGAACCAAGGGGTCTTATTTATAAGACATTTGCTGTATAAATGTGACGAATATTCACACAGCCTCAACAATTATATGTCTAATTTGATTATATGATCGCCATCTAGTGCCCATAATGCAGTATTTAACTAATTGGGTCTCTAACAAGAGTAAGAAGGCAGGGGACGCCACCATCTAAGTGTAGCACTTTATTAAAAGATTAAGTGTTAAAAACAATATGCACTAACTTGGTAAACCATAGTGTATGGGCACATTAATGGTAACGCTTGGTGTCTTCAGAATTCCGTAGGGAAGCTTGTTAGCACAGAAGATCCTGGAAACTGGCTGTAGATGAATGAATCCCTACATGTTTCGCCAAACATTGGCTTCTTCAGGGAAAATTGTGTTATTGACCTGTACAAATATGTGAGTTCTAAATGAAAAAAACAATGAAAAATACAAACATTGCATTTTAATAATAATAAATATAAATATATATATATATATATATATATATACATACATACATACACACACACACACACACACACACACACACACACACACACACACACACACACACACACACACACACATATATACAAAATGATGCATGTTTTATAAATACTGGAAGCATGTCATGGCTATAGATGGCTCTCCATGGCTGGTGAATCATTCATACCCCAATACTTACCCTGGTATCCCTGATGGCGGATATAGCACCGAGACCCACCCAAGAGAATCGGCAGGGCACCACAACTAATGTGGCTGCAGGGGGCTAACAAAAACCTAGCGTGTTGAGAAGGAATAAATATATCAGTGTGATACAGAAAAATTTAGTCATTGGAATAAAATGTATCCCAAAAGGGGCTAACATAGCCTCATTACTCACAATTGTATAGTATTAAAACCAATATAAATATAATATCATCAGCTTGTTATCATCCTATGGTGATTGCTTTATTGATATCTTTACCATCATTTTTTGGCCATTATTGACATTCCCTGGAGCCCCTGTATTTATATTGGTTAGTTGCGGTGCCTTTCTGCTGATTCTCTTAGGGGGGTCTCGGTGCTATATCCACCATCGGGGATACCAGGGTAGGTATTGGGGTATGCAGGGTTCATCACCAGCCATGGGTAGCCATCCACAGCCATTACATGCTTCCAGTATTTATAAAATATGTATAATTTATATTATTACTAAGATGTAATTTTTGTATTTTTCTGTGTTTTTTTCATTTAGAACTCACATATTTGTACAGGTCAATAACACTAATTCCCCTGAAGAAACCAATGTTTGGCAAAACGTGGGGATTCATTGCCTGTAACTTTTATATTGGCCTGTTAACACCTTGGTCTATGTTCATATGTATATTTCCCTGTTTTGGAATTGTTCACGCACCTATCTGTGTATTTTGTGTTTTCTAATTTTTCTACAGGCATACCCCACTTTTAAAGCGGTAGTAAACCCGCTCATGTTTTTTCTTTTTTTTCTTTTTTTTTGTTGTTTTTTTTACCACCTGCAAAGCAAAAGTCATAATGAGCTAGTATGCACCGCAAACTAGCTCATTATGAAATACTTACCTTAGAACGAGGCCCCGACATCTGGCCCGATCCACGCCGAGGGAGCTGACATGCTCCCTCAGCGTTTCTTCCGGGTATCGCGGCTCCGGCGCTGTGAGTGGCCGGAACCGCGATATCGTCACTCCCGCGCATGCGCGCGGGAGATTTCATCCCGGCCGAGTCCGGCCACTGCCGGACTTTTTCAGCCGAGAATCCCCTTGTGCGCATTCGCCGTTGCAGTCAGCGGCGCATACCGAGGGGAATATCTCCTAAACCGTACAGGTTTAGGAGATATTTTTTTTTTACCTACAGGTAAGCCTTATTATAGGCTTTCCTGTAGGTAAAAGTCCAAAAAATGAGTATACAACCGCTTTAAGTACACAATGGGGTTTATTTACTAAAGCTGGAAAATGTGAAATCAGGCTCACTTCTGCATAGAAACCAATGAGCTTCCATGTTTAATTACCAAAGCTTAATTGAACAAGCTGGGGTTAGAAGCTCATTGGTTTTTATGCAGAAGTGAGCCTGATTTTTGCACTTTCCAGATTTAGTAAATAAACCCTATTGTGTACTTAATAGCGGGGTATGCCTGTATCTTGAATCTAAACTATTTTATGTATTCTTTGTAACGTATATACTACTTGGCACCGTTCTAATCCCCCTTTCCTATCCCTTCCTAATTTTCTATACAATATTTGGGAGGAGGTGCCTTGCATTTTGAGGACTTTCCAGCCATACTCCATTTTCACATCGGTTGTGTGATTTACTTTTTAGGGAGGAGAAGACGGAGCTGTTGATGGACACCAAACATGAAGTGGAGAGGCTAAGTCTGGAGCTTCAAAAACTAAAACAAGATGTGAGTCTCATCTCTTCTCCCCGAGCATTGGAAAAGGAGGGTTCTAGAAAAAGCTGACGAAACCAAAGTTATGTATTTAAAAAAAAAATTAAAATAAAACATTTATTTTATTGTGTAGAACATCCAGCTATCATCTGAAGCTCGAACCGCACGGACCTACAGAGACGAGCTGGACTCGCTGAAGGAGAGGGCCGGTAAAGTGGACCGGCTAGAGAATGAACTTGCACGGTGTAAAGAGAAGTTGCATGACGTGGACTTCTACAAGGCCAGAATGGACGTACGTTACATACTTCGTTTCATAGTTGCTAAGGTTGAATAAAGACACCAGTCCATCCAGTTCAACCTGAGTGAGTGTCTACCCCCTATCCCTGTACATTGCACACTCACATTGGTCCCTACCCTCAAGGAGCCCACAATCCAAGGTCCCCATTCATATACCAGGGCCAATTTTGGACAGAAGCCAATTAACCTACCTGCATGTCTTTTTTGGATTTACTTATTGTTGTCTTGAGCACATACTGGGCCCGATAAACTATTGGTGGCTCAAAGTGAGTGAGGGAAATTGTTATCCAAGTTGGTGCAATATCTATGTTCTGTGGCCACCCTAATTTCTTGGGTGTAGTGTAGGCCGCTACTGGGGGGAGGGGAATACCTTGGTGAGTGAACTCCAAGTCACTCTTTTTCCGATACCGAAGTTGAAGGGAAGAGAACCGGAAGAGCTCATATGTAGTCTGCCTTTATATTAATTAATCTTTGATACTAAAACGTTTTGATAATAAAAGGAGAAGACCGCTATTTGCCAAATCCCCTCTTCCCATTTGAGCTCTTTGGGTCTCTTCCCCTTCAGCTTCTTTATGCCTGCTTTTTGAGTTTGGGATTATAGGAAAGGGTGCCACCCTATTCGGATTGAGTCGGCACTCCGAATGTACAGAGAGATGTGCTCACTCATTACCTTGGTCCTATGAGATGATCTGAAGGTTGTGTGCACACCTGTACTGAATTTACACTTCGAAGTAGAAAGGCGGGTATCGGTTTAAATGGAATCGATCTGCTCCTCCATCTACCCGACAGTAGCTCCAGATGCTGAACCAGGTCCTCCTATTTGAAAAACAAATTTCTTTGAGCATAGTGTTCATACACTCTCACTATCACAACTGCTTGAGAGCTTAGAGCCTATACTTGGTTTATAGATCTGGACATGCTCATGCCTCCATGCCTGATAGTGTTCTCTGATGCCCAACTCACCATTACTTGGCTGATAAGCAGGGGTCAAGTCCTGGGGAAAAAAGTGTGGGAACTCCCATAAAAAAAAAAATATGATACGTTCATATGCACGAATGCTTCAAAAGTGGTATTTTCCATCCAATTTTCGTATTGTGTGTATGAAGCTTAACTGTTATTACATAAAAAAAAAAAAAAAACAATCCTCAATAAACATAAATACGGTAATTCTCTGAATAATCAGCATTCATTCAATTGTGCTTCCATGCAAATGTGAACATAGTGTTCTGATCTTTATCGGGGAATTTTATTTTGTATATAGAGTGTTTATGTGGTGAGTTTACAATTTTCATTGAACAGAGTTTGGATAACACAGGGTTAAATTGAAAGGTCATAAATTAACTGCACATTATCTGGACAGAATGCTTGGGGAGCTAGTGATGTGTTCCTACTTAGGAGATGTATGTTAGCTTGGGGGGCTGCAAACTCTGCAGGGCTCCAACACACACTCGCTGCTATTCCAACCCTGTGATTGACAGGTAGATCGAAGCTGTCATGGGGCCCCCTACTGGCAATGCCTGAATGGTCAGGTGTGCAGCACTTACTATTGTGAGCTGTGTCGGGTGGCTGCTGGTGTAGCACCTGCCACACAGCTCGCATACTTCAAAGTCTTGCAGGACACGGCTGCTAACGGGAACTGAGTTCCTGTTGTGGAAAAAGTACAGGAACTCCGTTCCCATGCGTTCCCGCAGGACTTGAGCCCTGCTGATAAGTGACTGGATGTCATCTGTTCATGTGAAAAATGTATCATTTGATCTCTGTATATACAGCTGTAAATCTGATACATAATTGTGTACTGAACTGTATTTTCATTGTGTTCATATTGAGCACCTTGGTCATTGTACCAACTTGTCTTGAGCTAAAAAAAAAAAGGCAGGTATTGGTGGTTTGGAGGAATAGCTGATGTCTGTAGATATCGTGCTGAGAAAAATGATAAAGCCATTGTCAACTATTCCTCTAAGCCACCAATACCTGTTGCCCTGCTCCACCGAGGTGTAAACTCTGCTCACTTGTGCACACAACCCCAGTTCCCGTTTCTGTATCGGAAAAAGGAATGACTTGGAGCCCACTCACCAAGGGATTTTTTTTATCCCAGGTAATTAGTGTCTCGCTACAGTTCGGAAACTAGGGTGGCCACAGACTGTAGATATTGTGCTGAGAAGAATAGGCTAAGCTTTCTATGTCCACCCTAATTTTCTGGCTGTAGCGAGGGTCACTACCATGGTGACAAATCCCTCGGTGAGCGTGCTCCATGTTATGCCTTTTCCGATACAGAAATGGGATCTGGGGTTGTGTGCACACTTGTGCTGATTTGTGGTGGAACAAGAGGGAAAATATTGGTGGTTTGGAGGAATAGTTGACATCTGCTTTGCTATTTTACTCAGCGTGATATCTCTGGTCAGTGGCAGCCCTAATTTTGCAGCTGTTTTGTGGGCTGCTGCTTGTTGGAAAAATCTTTTTCAGATACAGAAATAGGCATTGAGGTTTTTGCACACTTGTGCCAAATTTGCACCTCAGAGCAGGTTGCACCTCAGAGCATCTTGTCGTCTACTCTGCCATCTGTCTTGGAACAGTATCTAGGGTCTGTGGCCACCCTAATATTTTGGCTGTAGCGTTGGCCGCTACTTGGGGCCTAGTCATTGGATGCCCCCCCCCCCCCCCCCCACAAGTCATTCTTTTTCTGATTCAGATACGGGAATTGTGTTTTTTGCACCAGTGTGCCGAGTTTACACCAACTTGGAGGAAGAGTTTACGTCTATGCTGTCATCTTTTTCGGCACAGTATCTATTGTATGTGGCCACTAATATCCTGTCTGTAGTGTCGGCACTTCTTGGGGGGTGGGGGGAATCCCCTTGGTGAGTGGGCTCCAAGTTCTTTTTCCAATTACAGAAATGGGAATTGGGGTTTTTGTACATACATGCTCATTTTACACCTTGGGGCAGGTTGAGGAGAGTTGGAGGAACAGTTGACATCTACTCTGCCATCTTTCCCGGCATGGTATTTTCGGTCTGTGGCCACCCTAATATCCTGGCTGTAGCGTGTGCTGCTACTTGGGGGGGGGGGGGGGGGGGGTAATTCTATTAAATAGTGAGCTTCAAGTAATTTTTTTTTCTGATACAAAAATGGGATTTGGGTTTTTTGCACACGTGTGCTGAATTTACATCTCGGGGCAGGTTGAGGAGGGTTGGAGGAAGAGCTGACATCTACTCTCTTTCCTGGCATGGTACCTATGGCTGCTACGGGGGGGGGGGGGGGGTAAATCCATCAATGAGTGGGCTCCAAGTCATTCTTTTTCCAATACAGAAATAGGAACTGCAGTTTTTGCAGAAGTGTGCTAAATTTACCCTTCAGGGCAGGTTGAAGGAAGAGTTGACGCCTGCTCTGCCTTCTTTATCAGTCTGTGGCCGCCCTAAATTTCCCAGATGGATTGAGGGCCACTACTTGGGAGAGCTGTGGATGGTAGAGTTGATCCAGGGTTAGTGACCCTCCTATTATCAGGAAATGGAGTTTGTTAATACATTCCTCACAGGGGGAGATTAAATTTCCAGCTTCCCGGAGGGAGAGGTCATGGAGAAATGTGAGCTCATTAAGATTACATGGCTAGAACTGCGATCGTGTTGCCCTTCAAGGGTAACTGGAGCTGTGAGGCTGAGCCGGGGGCTGCACTGTGTGTGTTGGGGTGTGACTCCTCTCTGCAACCCTCAACATTCTTTTTTTCCAGTAAAAAAAATTGTTACTGCTCATATCTACTCCAAATTCTACTCCAAATTCTGAATTGCTGTCCTTAAGAAGACGCATCCATGTCTGTAATAGTTACAGGGCAGCATGTAACTCCATTAAATCCTCGATTATCTAAAAAATTGATACTGAACTTTTTAAAAGACAGATTGATACAACAAATTTCTTTCATTCATTAATCAAACGTATTTTCCTTTAAAGCTGACTTGAACATTAAAGGGAGAAGCAGCAGACTGCTTTCTCTGTCACTCTATCGTCTCCTCCTGTCAGCATGCTCCTTGAGCTGCTTCTTCCTCTGTTTCTCTTGGCCAGCATCATTCAAACCACTTTCTATAAGCACAGGCTGTCAAGGGCCTGCCTCTGGCCTGTAACTGGACAGTGAATGGAGAATCAGCCAACTGATAAGCCCATCTCTGTCACTCCTCTCTCCTCCTGTTAGCATGCTTCTTGTAAGCACACAAGCAGTGCAGCGAGACTCTTGTGCTGCTTCTCCTTTCCCATTCTGAGCTCTGCTGTACAGATGTCTGAGTTTGATGCCAAGAAAAAAAATACGGAGAGATGGAGATAGATATAGAGATATATATAATATATATTTTTTTCTAATAATGTAATCTGTGTATTACGCTGTTTGCCTGGAGTTCAGCTTTAGTAATATTACAGCACATAATTGCTGCTTTGAAAACGCCCATTTAGAAGCTGATAATATTGTTCATCCTCTTAGTACTTCATGTCTGTTAGAGGTAGGTAGTCAATATTTATAACATTGTACTGTGAGCAACAGTAACAATTTTGCATCTTCTGTTTTTAATCTAGGAGCTGCGAGAGGACAATGTGATTCTCATTGAGACGAAGACCATGCTGGAGGAGCAGTTGGCCTCAGCCCGGGTCCGGACAGACAAACTCCACGAGCTGGAGAAAGAGAACCTTCAGCTGAAATCCAAAATACACGACATGGAGCTGGTGAGGGAACCCATGGTTTAATCCATGATGGTACATAATTGTAGATGGGGGAAGATGAAAATTTTAGAATAGACGGGGGCTTAACCAGCACCCAGGACTGAGTTCTGACATAAAAAGGAATAAAAAAAAAATTGGAGAATCAAAGCTTTTCCATCATTTTGAACCATGGATATACAGTGCCTTGAAAACGTATTCATACCCTTTCAAATTTTCCACATTTTGTCATGTTACACCCAAAAGCGTAAAATGTATTTTATTGGGATTTTATGTGATAGACCAACACAAAGTGGAAGGAAAATGATAAATGGTTGTCAAAAATTGTTTTACAAATAAATATGTGAAAAGTGTGGGGGGCATTTGTTTTCAGTCAAAACTTTGTAGAACCCCCTTTCTCTGCAATTACAGCTGCAAGTCTTTTTGGGGATGTCTCTACCAGCTTTGCACATCTAGAGAGTAGAATTGGATTGGAGATTAGATTGGATGGAGAGCGTCTATGAACAGCAATTTTCAAGTCTTGCCACAGATTCTCAATTGGATTTAAAGTGGAGGGCCACCCTGAAAACAAAAAAATATTAAAAATTAAAAAAAAAAATTTAAAAAAAAATGAAAAAAATTTATTTTTTTTTACTTACCAGAAATGCCTGTTGCTAGGCACTTTCTCCTAATCTTCCTCTTCCTCCTCCGCGGAGATCTTCTGTCTTCTGTCTTCGTCGCGGCGTCTTCTGGGTAATGAGTCGCGCTGTGTTCTGGGAACTGTGTGTTCCAGAACACAGCGCGTCCCATTCAGAAAGCGCTGCGGGACTCGCGCATGCGCAGTAGCTGCGGGACTCGCGCATGCGCAGTAGGAAACGGGCAGTGAAGCCGTAAGACTCCACTGCCTGTTTCCCTTACAAGGAATGGCAGCACCGGGACCCGAGAGCCGAGGGACGGGTCGGCCTCGGGCGGCCGACATCGCGGGCGCCCTGGACAGGTGAGTGTGTTGATTAAGTCAGCAGCTGCAGTGTTTGCAGCTGCTGACTTTTTTTTTTTTTTGTATAACCGGCCCTCCTCTTTAAGTCTGGACTTTAACTGGGCCATTCTAACACATGAATATTCTTTGATCCAAACCATTCCATTGTAGCTCTGGCTGCATGTTTAGGGTTGTTGTCCTGCTGGAAGGTGAACCTCCGCCCCAGTATCAAGTTTTTTGCAGATTCCTAACAGGTTTTCTTCTAAGATTACCCTGTATTTGTCTCCATCCGTCTTCATATCAACTCTGACCAGCTTCCCTGCCCCTGCTGATGAAAAGCATCCCCACAACATGATGCTGCTGTTTAACGGTGGGGATGGTGTGTTCAGGGCGATGTCTAGTGTTAGTTTTCCGCCACACATATAGCGTTTTGCTTTTAAAGTGGAAGTAAACCCATCGATTTAAACAGTTAAAAAAAAAAAAGGCATGCCGGGAATGCTAACTGCACATTGGCTGTGCTCTCAGCCAAACTATCAAACCATCCAATGGCTGGTGTCATAACGAATCACATGTGCAGCACCATAGCAGTTGAAGATTAAACAGAGGCAAAGATGGCAGCTTCCTTGGCTGAAAATTATAGGGGATTTTACTTCCACTTTAAGCCAAAAAGTTCAATTTTGGTCTCATCTAACCAGAGCACCTTCTTCCACATGTTTGCTGTGTCCTCCACATGACTTCTCACAAACTGCAAATGGGGCGACTTATGGATTTCTTCCAACAATGGCTTTCTTCTTGCCACACTTCCATACATGGATTTGTGGAGAGCACGACTTATAGTTGTCCTGTGGACAGATTCCCCCCCCCCTGAGCTGTGGATCTCTGCAGCTCCTCCAGAGTTACCATGGACCTCTTGGCTGCTTCTCCGAATGCTCTCCTTGCCCGGCTGGTCAGTTTAGGTGGATGGCCATGTCTTGGTAGGTTTGCAGTCGTGCCATACTCTTTCCATTTTTGGATGATGGATTGAACAGAGCTCCATAAGATGTTCAAAGCTTGGGTTATTTTTTTTATAACCTAACCCTGCTTTAAACTTCTCCACAACTTCATCCCTGACCTGTCTGATGTGTTCCTTGGCCTTGGTTTCATGATGCTGTTTGCTCACTAAAGTTTCCTAACAAACCTTTTGAGGGCTTCACAGAACAGCTGTATTTATACTGAGATGAAATTACACACAGGTGGACTCTGTTTACTAATTAGGTGACTTCTGAAGGCAATTGGTTACACTAGATTTTAGTTAGGGGTATCAGAGTAAAGGGGGGGGGGGTGAATACAAATGCACCCCAGTCTTTTAACATATTAGTAAAATAAAATTGAAAACCATTTATCATTTTACTTCCACTTCACAATTATGTGCCACTTTGTGTTGGTCTATCACATAAAATCGCAATAAAATACATTTACGTGTTTGGTTGTAACATGACAAAATATGGAAGATTTCAAGGGGTATGAATACATTTTCAAGGCACTGTAGTATGATGGCAACTTGCACTTGTTTCAAGAGATTATTATTCTACAGGATTTATATAGCGCCAACAGATTACGCAGTGCTTTACAATATAAAGGGGGACGGTACAATTACAATACAATTCAATACAGAAGGAATAGGAGGGCCCTGCTTATGGAGCTTACAATTTTAAAGTGAGGGGGAGGTGGTACAAAAAGTAATAGCTGCGGGGGATGATCTGATGGAGATGACTAATGCGTGAAAAGGAATAACCAGTGAAAAATAATGTGACGAATGGTGAATGTCCAAACAAAACCTTTTTTTTTGTGATATTTGTGCAAAATATGATGCAGAACTTCATGTGAACATCCAAACGGTGAGGCTCAGTTCACACAGGGGCGACTTGTCCAGGCGACTTCGCCGCCTGACAAGTCGCTCCCCGTTCTGTACTACAGAACCGTTCTAATAGGAGCGACTCAAGTCGCTCCGACTTAGAAAAAAGGTTCCTGTACTACTTTTGCGGCGACTTCGGGCGACTTGCATTGACTTCTATACAGAAGTCGTTTTGCAAGTCGCCGCTGAGGTCGCGGCAGGTCGCGGCGCTGCAAGTCGTGCCGCGTACTGTGTGAACCGAGCCTTAGCTGGGATGTATAACTTGAAGTGAGAGGTACCACCACCGTAATTTAGGAGGCTTACTGGAACGTTTGAACTCACAAGAACATATGTTCTGAGGGTCATACAAGCTTATATCTTTGGTAGCGACAAATGGAAATGGACACTGGAACCCTCGATCTACTGTAACAAGAACAACCGAATATCCTCAGAAATCCCTTGGGACAGGACCAGATTAACGTAGGGGCCATTGGAGCTGCAGCTCCAAGCCCCTACCTTAATATAGGCCCAACAGGATTGGATTGACCATTTGGGCACTGCCATTGCCCTACTGATGTCGTCCACTGCCAAAAACCCAGCCCCAAATGCATTTAAAAAAAAAAAAACAATGATATTATAAAAAAATTAGTAAAAAATGAAATAAAAATATAAAAAAAAAACTGCTGACACCATCCACTGCCCCCCCCCCCCCCCCCATCAAAAAAAGCATTGTGGGGGGGAAAAAAGTAAAATTGTAAAAAAATGTAATAAAAAACAAAACAAAAATAAGAATGTAAGCAATAAAAGATTGCAACAAATAATGATTTTTTATTTTTTTTTAAGTATATAATTTGGGCTCATTCACACTGGCTTTCTTGCACATACAGTGTGAATGAGCAGTTTGTTTAAAATACATAATTTATTTAAAAAAAAAAAAATTTTTGGATTAAATTTTATTTATTAACCATAAAAACAGCCCTCCAAAATCCTCAGGACCAGGCCCATGTTGCTCTTAATCTGGCCCTGCCTTGGGATGTATCTCAAAAGAGGGACGATGTTCAGATGCCCATGAAAATAGAGGTAGTAAGATGGGGAGAACACAAAGGGCCAATAGCGTAATTCCGAAGGACTCCGCTGCCACCAGTTGATTTTAAAAAAACGCTGTATTTATCTGCCAAATGTAAGTTTTTCTAACTTCATTAAAATTCATTTCAACGGAATTACGCTATTGGCTCTTTCTGTTCTCCTCCCTCTTACTACCCCCTACTATTTTCATGGACATCTGAACATCGTCCCATGGTGCCTTTGTTTTGCCATTTATCTAATTTGCTGTGTTCGCTGCTGCACACTAAAAAAGTTGTTTTAAGCGAGAAATGGACTTTACAGGCCTTTTTGTTTTTTGATATGTAATAATAGGTGTACAACACGTTTTATGTATAATCTGTGAACGTCAAATAAATTTTGTTACTTTTTTACGTGCCTTTAAAGTCAATTTCTCTACTTAAACATCTTTTCAAGTGTGTTTAGGATGTGGCACATATTGTATTAAGTGTGTTTTTGATTGCCACCCAAGGGCCCAGCAGTCATTATTTCTTTCCTGCTGCACACTAAAGGCAGCGCAATATTTGTTACACTACATGCCACATTTGGGTAGGGGGGGGGGGGGGAGCGGGTGCTTAATTTTGAATGGGACTTCCTGTCCCACTTCCTGTTTCCACCTAGGGGCCACCTGGGTGAATCCTCCTCTCTCCCTAGGTGGCCCCTCCCTCTCGGTATTCTTCTGGGACCAGGTCCTAAAAGATTGCCTGTCCACTGGGAGAGCGCAGCACGACTCGCGCATGTGCAGTGCACATCCGGCCGCGATGGCGCAAAGCCATAAGTGTCTGCTTATAAAAAGTCAGTAGCTACACTTTTTGTAGCTGCTGATTTTTAATCAACAGAAAAAGCCTGGTACTCTGCTTTAAGTACAGTTCTTAGGCGGAGGTTCCCTGAATAAAGGAGTTTATGGCAAACTGGACTCCGAAACTTGATTTTATTTCAGTCCAGTAATACGAAATCTAAAACTGATTGTGTGCTTATCTAATTTTTCATTGTACAGTTTTTCTAGATATGTCTAGGAGTTTGAAGACACCCGACCATCACACCCTCCATTTATGGCCCAAATTATGGTGTTGATATTTCCAGTGAATGGTGCTGTTTAATTAGGGATGCACTGATACCATTTATTTTTTTTACAGCTAGTACGAGTGATTTATTTTTTTATTTTTTATTATTGTACTCGCCAATATCAATTACCGACACCTGCTGGCAACATTTTTTTTTTGTTTGTTTTTTTTTTTTGTTTTTTTTTTGTTTTTTTACACTTCAACTGTCAGCAATGGTACATAGCATTGAAAAGTCATTTACATTATTATTTTTTAAATTTGTGTGCTTTTTTCAATGTGAAACGTGTAAGTGCCGGTTCACACAGCGAGGCGCGGCGAGGCGTCTCCGACTTGCCTCGCCGCGACCTGTGGGGACCTCAGCGGCGACTTGCAGAGGACTTCTGTATAGAAGTCAATGCAAGTCGCCCCCGAAGTCGCCCAGAAGTAGTACAGGAACCTTTTTTCTGAGTCGGAGCGACTCGAGTCGCTCCTCTCAGAACGGTTCCATTGTACAGAACGGGGGCGACTTGCGGGAGCGAGGCGAGGCGAGCCGTGTCGCCTCGCATCGCCTCGCTGTGTGAACCGGCCCTAAATATATGTTGGGGTGTAAAATTGACAAACAAAGCAAACAAAAAGTTTCAAGTGAAGTGAACAAAAAAAAAAAAAATATCAGGAAAATTAATAATTAAAGTGATTTGTAAAGCTTCAATTATTATTATTATTATTATTATTATTATTATTATTTTTAAAGATAACAAACATATCATACTTATCTCCACTGTGCAGCTCGTTTTGCACAGAGTGGCCCCAATCTTCGCCTTAGATAACCCCCTCGGAGAATCGCTCTCCCAGAGGGTTATCTTGCGGGCACGCTCCCGAGTCCATCATTGGATTTGATTGACAGCGGCGGGAGCCAATTAATGCGCTGCTATCAATCTATCCAGTCAAGTGCCGAGAACCCCGGGCAGAGGGACAGCGTGTCCTCGCCGTGGGACATTCCAGGGCTCAAGTAAGTAAAACGGGGGGGGGGCTGGGGGGCCGGTCACTGGCAGGTTTTTTTTTGTTTTTTTTCACATTAATGCATAGGATGCATTAAGGTGAAAAAAACACGAGGGTTTACAACCCCTTTAAATGAAGAAGGGCTGATTTAACTTTAACTTTGTGTAGGTTCATACTGAATGCGGGTATTAAATCATGTGACTTCAGTTGAACTTGCACGATTTCAAACCAGAATTTCAGTCTGACTTTGGGTGGTGATTTGAGAGACACCTGTGCAGGTTCATGCACAGATGACTATTGAAATCGCCCCTAAATTAGTAGCAGAATTGCTTTTTAGAATCTGTGCGGCGCCCCAAAAAGTTAGCGTCACACCGATGCGGATGGTGCCATTGCTGGCAATAGGCGACAATTTGGCATGTGACTTGATGTGAACAGGGGCTTAAAGTTTTAATAGGGGGGTTAAACAGAGAAATATTTAATATTTTTTTTTGTTACTTGACAGGTTGCTGATTTCATCTGCAGATTGAAGTTCATCCCATTGATCTGCAGATGAATAAACAGAAAGATACAAAATGAAACAATGTTTACATTTATCTTTCCGTTTCAGCGTGTTGTAAATAAACATTGTCAGGTTGCTTTTTTTTTTTTTTGACTGCTCCAATTGCCAGGACTTTGTTTATACTTCAGCTGTCAAAGGGGAACCATGGGGGGGGAGACAATGAGTCGACGGTTACGGACATGGTGGGCCCCCTCCTTAATCAGTAATTGCCGGATTTTTTTTGTTTACATTTCAGCTGTCAGGGGAGGAAATCCCACTTGCAGCTGAACGAAAAGACCCTGAAAGTCTCGATTTCAGGTATCAGCGCATTCGCAAATGCTTGGTATCAGTGCAACCCTACTGTTAATACTACAGCATGCAAATGGATATTGGGATATTCTGCGCTTCCAACCTTGCTGTAATCTTTCTTTTTTTTGTGAAGGTCCGTTTCTGTCCCAGCATGACTGTGCCCTGTACACAAAGCCAGCTCCATAAAGACATAGTTTGCCCAGTATGGTGTGGAGGAAGTTGCGTATCCTGCACAGAGCCATGACCTCAACCCTACTGAACACCTTTGGGATGAATTGGAATGTTGAGGGTGAGCCTGGTTTTCTCATCCAACATCCTTACCTGACCTCACAAATGGGCCCAAATTCCCACAGGCACACTCGAAAATCTCGTGGCAGTCTCCCCAGAAGGGTGAAGGCTTTTATATCCGCAAATGAGGGCATCTACATATTAATGGTCATGGCTTTGGAATGGTATGCCCAGCAAGCTCTAGTAGGTGTGGTGGTCAGGTGTCGTCACTTTTAGCCATATATTGTAGACCTGGTAAATATTTTAATCTTGGCAGTAGTTATGAAATTCTTTATAAAGGACTGTATTACATTGTCAGGACCGTTTCTCGGATAAGAGCCGCATTGAGGAATTGCTGGAGGAGAACATGGTGCTGGAAATCGCTCAGAAGCAAAGTATGAACGAGTCTACTCAGCTGGGCTGGGAACTGGAGCAGCTTTCCCGGAGCACCGATCTGTCTGACGGTGAGTGGCCAAAAGGTCAGGAGTTGCTCACGAGATATGGCGCTGCTGTTCTTGTGCAAAGCTTTCAATGTCTTTAACACTTCTATAAATCCATACCTCTCTCCTCATTGGAGCTCAAAGTCTACAGTATATGACAATAACAGGGGTGTCAAACTAAATGTTATCACAGGCTGCATCAGCATTATGATTGCCCTCAAAAGGCTATCTGTAAGACTAGATGTCCAGAGCCCCCCCACCATCAGAAGTCAAGAGTACCCTACCCTCCCTTACACCACAATGCACCCCCTCGCCTTGTGCTGCTGCCAGGAAAAAGCTGGCAAACAGGAAGTGCGGAGTCCCGGGACAAGGACAAGAGGAGGACTGGAGCCAAAGTCTGCCAATTCCTGAGACAAGGATCTGTAGGAGTTCTGTCCTCCTCTCTGCTGAGATTGGGGGGGGGGGGGGGAGGGGCGCTGCACAGAGATGATCCTCCCCTGTGACTGCACAGAGAAGTGCAGGATCTGGAGGAGGTGTTCTGTCCTTTACTCTGCTGCTGACTGCTGAGATGGGGTGGGGATGGACGAGGGGAGTGCTGCAACTGCAGGGGAGGTGCAAGGGCCACATGAAATGGCCTTTGGGCCTTGTATTTGACACATGTGGACTATAACAAATAAGTTAGCTTTTATGGAAAGTAGCTTTCTCTGCCGGATCACTGGACTTCTGATCTTTTATAAGGAGCAGTTTGAGACCAGTCCTCTTTAGTTAGCAAGTTTCCAGTTAGAGAGTCTTTGCTACTTTTGAGGAAAGACTGAGAAAGCAGTTTGGCCTTGTACTAGGCTAGCCTTTAACCCCTTGGAATCCCATAGTAAGCCCTGATGTGTGTGGCCTTCAGAACCATGCTATGAACACTGGAAAACTTTAGACTGGTTGTTTTTGAGATGCATCTGAATACAGACTTTGCTGGTTAAGAGTGGTTCTTGAGTCATCGACGAAACTTTCTTAAAAAGGAGGCTAAGGATAAAGGAGGATTGTGTGGCCCCCGAAACATGTTGCAATGTTGCTAAAGAGCTATTAAAGAATTTTTGGACTTTTTTCCTTTTGGCTAGCTGCCTATTTTGTATCCTTATTCTTGGCTTTAATTCCTTGTCACTGTAGCACTTACCTTCGTAGGAGCCTACTGTTAGGGCCTTGGGCGCTTTACCAGTAGTTGGATCCGCAGCCAAGCATGCAGTCAGTAACTTTTGGCTCAATATTCACTCTAGGGATAGGCTTTTCTGATGCTTTACTGCCTAATCTGAACTTGGATAGGTTAAGGGTAACTGTGGGATAACAAGCAAGTTGCTTCAAGTTGCTCAAGCAGCAACTTGAGGATACTAATCTTCCTCCAAAGAGCCTTGAGCAGAGTTCTTGCAGCAGCAAATATTGTGCTGAGCTTTACCAGGACACCGTGAACAATGTTACCTTTCAGCAATGCTGACTCTGGCACAAGAGGGATAGTAGAAGTCACTGGTGTCTCACACTGGTCTGTACTCACTAATGTCCCGGGATAATTGGCTGCCTCCTTCCAATATCTTCCAGACACCTCTCCTGTGAGCCCAGACCAGATCCCTAAAAGACTGTGTCCCTCAGTCAGAACTTCAGCAGAATAGGCCCTCCAGCTAGCCTAGCTGGGACCTCGATGAGCAGCAGAGCACATGGCAGAAGGGTAGCAGCCCTCTAGGCTGGTATCTTCTTCTCCTCCAGGACAAGATCTCTATTTGTTCTAAGCCCCAGGCTATTTATTCCCCCTCCCAGCCACCATCTGGGCACATTCCCCAGGTATTGGTCAGGGCTGCATAAATATTCAGCTGCTGATTTGAATCTTCCAGCTCACTATCTTCTAGAACTCTTCCAGGAAGACGGGTAGGCAATCAACCCTGCAGCTGGTGGAACACCAAACAGGCCAAAATAATCACATGCAAGTCAACGGATTACAGTTTTTCAATAAAGCATTTTTTTACGTACGCTAGGACCTGTCTAGGGGATCCTTGTTTTATGTGAGCAGCCGAGCTGGAGCCAGTGAGCTCATTGAATTAATTTCATCTCTTTCACACCTAAAGAAGATGAACTTGAAATTTTTCTGAAGACCACTAGACTGTCTGCTGCCCCCATGACTATCAAACACTGTAGAGAGGAAGTCAATGATAAGCTCTTAAAGTTTTAAAAAAAGATAAAGTATGCAAGGATTGGGCCTTTGCCAGGTTTTCATTGCAGTCCGTGTCACTACTGGGGGGGGGGGGGGGGGGGGATTCACCCACTCTATACATGGACCATCATCGGGAGACAAAGTGATGGGTGATCCAACATTTTATAGTTAGAGCAAAAAGTGGGGGAAATCCTCCATTGGGATGCCTGCTACTATAACTAGAATGTTTGCTTTGGAGAGATTTCTTCTCATTTCCTCTTGTGTCGTCAGGACAGGAAATTGAGAGAAATCTCCCCAGCAGGACACGGGCAGCAAAAAATGTATGTTTTTTTTTTATTTTTTAAATAAAATCCTTATTCATGCAAAAAAGAACATCAACATAGGATGCAATGGTAACCATACATCATTTCCTCAAGGGGTTTTAACCCTTTCATACTCTGATTCTTTTACTGCATGATGATCTCAAGTTCCCAGGGAAGACTGTATTGTGATACATTTGTGTCCTTGAAAAATATTTTTTTCCAGCTTCAATATTTTTATTAGGTTTCACAAGAACATAAAACCATGGGACAAATGTTACAACAGGGTTTGCAACAATGGATAATTGCATACCAATGGTGTAAATGTGAAAATTTTAAATAAAACAAACAAAATTGTAAAAGCAATCCATCTCACACAGATGGCTGCTGCCAACTAGGGATCGTGCAGCGGTGTGATGTCAGCACCAAGTCCCTAACCGGCGTGTTTCATCTAATTGGACATTATCAAGGGGTATTTACTTATTACTGGCAGACACTTACCTTTTTATATTGCACTAGAAACACTTAACTACTAGTTTATATTTGTGGCGCTACACTTTGTTTTAATTTCTTCCTGGTTTTGTATATCAAATCTTTGTGTTAGCAGCCATATATTAATTTTATTTCTGGCAATATATTTAGAATAAAAGTGAAAATTGTCTGCAGAATTCTTTTATCGAATTAGAGTTTCTTAATCGGTGTTGATTAAGGTCATAGAAGAAGGTGCAGAAATTATGTTGGATAACGGATGCATGCTGTGCATGTTTGGGGTAATCATATTGGAGGGGGGGGGTGGTTTAGAAGTGGGGGGGGAGAAGGAACAAATAGAGGGAAAGAAGGGTGGAAACTAGGGTTGTCCCGATACTGGTATCGGTCCTGATACAGAGTATTTGCAGGAGTGCTTGCACTCCTGCAAATGCTCCCGATGCCTAGTCCGATACCTGGACACTCAGGAACAATCGGTGCGGCAGCGAGGGAAGTTATAATCACAACAGCCGCTTCTCCTCCTCTCCCTCCCATGACTTTCAGCTGCTTTATTGAAAACCAATGGGCTCCTCCGGTCCCCCCTATGTGCGCTCCTCCAATCCCCCCTTCCCTCTTCCTCCTCCACCCCCTTTCTGTGCGGTCCCCCCCTCCTCCTCCACTCACCCTCCGTGCACTCCTCCGGTCCCCCCCTCACCCGTCCTCCAGTCCCCCTCTGTGCACTCCTCCACTGCCCCCTGTCCTCTTCCGGTACTCCCCCTCCGTGTGCTCCTCCTCCCTGTGCTCTTCCAGCCTCTCACCTCTTCCCCCCCCCCCCAAGATCTTTAAGGAGGAAGGAGCTGGTAAATATTTCATTTACCGGCTCCTTCCTTTTCCGAATGAACAGAGTCAGTGATTACTGACTCTGTCCATTCATGACTGAGTATTGTAAACTGTGTCTCCGTGTTTATGAATGGAGAGGAGTCTGTCTCCTTTCCATTTATCTTCAGTGCAGATGAAGCTGCTGAGAAAGGGACTGTGGAATCTCTATCCTCAGTCCCTTTCTCTGTCGCAAAAAGGGAAATATCAGTGGTCTGTTTAGACCCCTGACACCACACCAAAGCCCCCCAACAGGGTTGAATAAAAAATAAAAAAAAGGACACGTAATAAATATTCTAAAGGAAAATTGTAAAAAAAATAAAACAAACACTGACACTGCCGCCCCTTGCCCCCCTTACAAAAAGAAAGCATTTCTAAAAATACATAAATTGTAAAAAATTCTAAAAAAATAATAATAATAATTCTAAAAAATTAAATAGTAAAAAAACAAAACGTGACATATAATACAAAAAAGTATCAGTACTTGTACTTGGTCTTAAAGTGCTATTGAGACAAACCCTAGTGGAAACATTAAGAGATTCAAGATTGGCGAGATATTTAGTTTGCAAACTGGTGTAGCTGGCAGGATTCCCATCAGATCAAACATATTGAAGGCTTTTTACATCCTTCCATTACATTCTGGATGGCTGTAAAAAAAAAAAAATGAAACCTGAAACTCTTATGCATATCTTTTTATACCTGAGACCTGTAAGGTGGAAATAATGGTCCCGGCCTGCGAAATGGCCATACCATACGTTTTTTTGTGTTACAGGTGAGCTTTAATAAGAGAATAAGCTTATCCTGATCATTCCATTCAAGTAGTTTTGAGTTCTGGGTCAGGTAAGGGGAAGACAGCATCCTATGATGCAAACTTTAACCCTTTACATACTGAAGAACTAATTGTTGGTTGTGAGTGAAATGAGAATGCCAGGACCGCCCCTAGGTCGGTGTTCGGTGCTGAGTTTCACTAGAAGAATCCCAAATAAAGAAAAGGGATTGTGTGTCTGGTTTCTGGGATCAGGTTGTTTCTTAATTGCATTGCACAGCTTCGGACGCCGCATAGAAAAGCGCCAGCAAAAAAAAAAAATCCGGAATGAACCATCTGACCACGTGTAGCACAGCAGCTCCCCCTAGTGGCATTGGGTCAGTTATGTTCACAGCACCCACACTATGAATTGTAAGGCACGCTTGACTCCTATGTGCGTTTCTTTAGTTCCTGAATATGGAATTAAAAGCTTTCTGTGGTAAGTGGGTGCATTTAAAGTAGTTGAACCCAATTAAATGCCCGGAGTTTAGCCTTTACCCCTAAAGTGAGCCCTTAAAGTTATAGCAAACCTTCAGGTTTTAAGCGCTTTCAGCAGCTGATTTAATCCTTTACTTACCCCCTCTTCTGCCCATTGTGCCTAGGCAAGGGTAAAGTCTTAATTTTTGGGCAATATCCTAGGGAATGCACCTTCATTAATTTTTAACCCTGGTCTATGTTCCAGTTCAAGCCAGTGCTATGATTGCTGCCCCATGTTTCCTGTCTCGGGGGTAGCTCCTTTCTCTTGTAGCATCCTATGGAGCCACCCTTATGTGCAGAGACTATTGTTCTGTCTCCCTACACTGTGTGCATCAATAGAAATGCACAGCCTCATAGACTAGGATTGCAAAGCACTCACTTCTTCAAGCTAACAGACTGACTGGAGGCTGCACTTGACGTGCAGTTCGTTTTGGTCCGAATGTAAACTCAAACAAATTTTTGGGTTGTTTGGAGATTCGGATGTATCTGAATCTCCGAAATGAAATAGTAATGAATTTAGTTGAAATTTAGTTTAATTTGGTTTGTTTTCTAATAAATTCAAAATTTTCAGAACAATTAGAATTCTGTGTGAAGAATATCTGGTTAAGAAGTGGACTGGGAAGGCGGTTTCCGCATCCTTGACCACCTCCTGCCCACCATATAGCAAAATGATGGCCGGAAAGTGGTTTCATTATCCCGACTGGGTATTATATGATGTCCAGCTGGATAAGCCGCTACTGTGTACCCACAGAGTTGGGCTGCGCGGCGATCGGTGGTGTGGTGTAGTCTGACACACCACATCTCCGATCTTGGTAAAAGGAGCATATAACGTAGGCTCTTTACCACTTGATCAGCTGTGTCCGATCACAGTGTAAGCAGGAAGAGACATTTATCGGCTTTTCCCCCACTCGTACTGACATGGGTAGAGGAGAGCCGATCGGCCTCTCTCCTTACAGGGGGGTCTGCGACGATAAATGGTACATTGATTATAAGTGCAGACCCATTGAGGATGCCCAATTCAGACCACCAGGCATACCCACATCAGACCACCAGGTGAGCCCACCAGGGGTGCCAATTAGTGCCCGTTAGTATGGCACTCTGTGCCCATCAGTGATGCCTGCCAGTTCCTCCTGATGAGTGCTGCCCATTAGCATGAAATCCATAAGGCATAAATTCCCCCTCTTCCCAGTACAAATATGCTCCCTGTTGAAACCCCCTCTCCTAGCACATCTCTTCAACCCCCAAAATCCCCCCCCAGCACGAATCTTATTACCCCCCCCCATCACCCCTCCCTACACAAACCCTCCTGAATCACTCTTAACACCCCCCCCCCCCCCCACACACACACACACACACTCAAATTCCCCCCAACTACAATAAAACTTCCTGCCACTCTGCCAAATTCCCCCTTCCAACACAAATCCCCTTTCCCCGATCTCCTTGTGATGCCCCCCCCCCCCCCCACCTCAGATGATATCACAATGCCCAGGGCAGCCGCCCATCCTGCCCATCCCTTGTCCTGGCCCTGCCTATGAGTGCCGCCCATGAGTGCCACTTATCAGTACCGCCTATCAGTGCTGCATATAAGTGCTTCATCAGTGTAGCCTTATCAGTGAAGGAGAAAACTTGCTTATTTACTAAGTTTTGTAACAAAAAAAAAAAAAAGAGGAGGTGATCAAATACCACCAAAAGTAAATTCCATTTGTGTGAAAAAAACAAAACATTTTGGTTTGGGTACAGCATTGCATGACTGCGCAATTGTCGTTCAAAGTGTGACAGCACTTAAAGCTGAAAATTGGCCTGGGCAGGAAGGGGGGAAAGTGCACGGTGTTGAAGTGGTTAACAACCGATGCTGTATCAGCTGCCCAGAGGGTTTCCCCCGATGAGAATGAAATGTAAATTTAAAGAATGCCAGCAATAGAAAATTCAGGAAAAAAAAAAAACAGCGCTGTGTCCTTCCACTCAATTCATACCAGACCCTTATCCGAGCTTGCAGGCCAGGAAAGGGGGGGGGGGGGAACAAGCAAATTGCCCCCCCCCCCCTTTTAGGAACCATACCAGACCATGTGCCCTCAAGGGCCTCCTCCCCAAAACCTTGGGTGGTGGTTGTGGGGGTCTCCGGGCTGGGGGCTTATCGGAATGTGGAAGTCCCTGTTAACAAGGGGGCCCCCAGATCCCTCCCCCATGCAAATGAGTATACACAACACGAGTTTTTGACAATTCCTTTAATAAAAAATTGTAAAAATGCGTCCCACGTTGTAGATCCATAGTCAATTACGACAGATGATGGACCCGGAGAAAAAAAAAAAAACCTTCAGCCTCGTCAAAGGCTTCATTCGTCTAACATTTCTTAAATGGGGCGGAGTCACCCGATGACATCAACGGTTGTGGGGGTCTGGGTAAACCAGCACAGTGCACCTGTGGCTTTCCTGCGGGATAGCTGCACTGAGCCATAGACTTCTATTACATCTTATGAGTGTGGTGCACTTTCTGAAACCACACCAAAACTCTTAAATTTAGGAGCACAAACCCGCAGGATATGATAGAAGTCTATGGCTCAGTACAGCAATCCTGCAGGAAAGCGCAGGTGTACTTCACTGCACCTACGGATCAGCGTGAAAGCAGCCTAATGACCTTTTTTAATATGATTTTTTTTTCAGCGTCTGCTAGTCATCACTCTTCAGGCTGCCAGAAAGGTCCCAAGTGAAATGCACTTGGTTTCACTCCTCCTGGGAAAGGAGCCGGCGCAACAGAGGAAGCATCAGCTCTTTCGGCTTATGCTCCCTTTACAGCCACCTGCTTCCTCCGCTGCCGGCTCCGTGCACTCTAATGCTCTGGGATGGCGGGTCGGCAAGCCCAGATTGTGGGTTGCCAACCCGCCATCTCCAGAGCATGAGTAAACAGGCCACAGGTTGACCACCCCTGATCTACACTGTCCTGTAGTATCATTTCATGAGATCTGGGGTACTCGGCATTCCCCGGGATATTGTCCAGAAAATTTCACTGTGTGCAGCATGGAAGCCAGCAAAAAAGGTGATTTTTCTTATTTGCAGAAATTTAGGGCGACAGTGTGGGCCCTTAACTGAACAAGTCCATATATGTAAAGTGCTGACTTTTCTCTCGCCTTAACAGCCAGAAAGTCATTTGTGTTTGAGCTGAACGAGTCGGCGTCCAGTCGGATCCTGAAGTTGGAGAAGGAGAACCAGTCCCTGCAGAACATCATTCAGGAGCTGAGGGAGGCTTCCATCAGCCTGGAGGAGAGCAGCCTGAAGGGCCAGGAGCTGGAGAAGGAAAATCAGCAGCTTAGTAAGAAGGTCAGTTCCAGGAAATGGGAGATACTGCCAACCTTATGGCTCTAAGGGGCTGTTTGAAAATGGGAGAGCAGATTGCAAAGTGTTTGCTCTGCATTGCGCTCCGCATTTTACGAGCCATAAGTTAAGTGCTGGCTGTGGTGTAGAACCTAGTTCTTAACCATTCGCCATTGGGGGAGGAGCAGGGAGTTCTGGAGGGGACTCTGCAGCAGATTTGGTAGCCCTATGGGGGGGAGGGGGCGGATGAGGTTTCTGGAGGGGACTGGGGTCTCCAAAGAAGACTGGGGGCTTGCAGGGGTACTGTGGGAAGTTTGGAGGGCACTTCAGGGGCTAGGAGCCACCATGGGAGGTTAAAAGGCACAGTGGCACACAGTTGGAGTTAGGGGGCTAAGGGCTTGCAGGGGCACTGTGCGAGAATAGAGGACATTGCAGGGGCTAGGAGGCACTGTGGGAGGTTGTGAGGCACAGCAGGACACTGCTGGAATTTGGAGGCACTGTAGGGGGTTGGAGACTTGGCAACAGGCTGGGAAGTACTGTGGGGGCTGAGGATGCTCGGGGGGCTGAGGTTCTCTCCAGGAGGCGGCAGGCTTTGCAGGGGTACTGTGGGAGACTGGATGGCACTACGCTGTGGCAGGTTGGGAGGCACAGTGGCAGGTTAGAAGCAGTATAGTTGGCTGGAGGTCTGCAACAGACTGTGGGAGCACTGCGGGCATGTATAGGAGGTTGAGGACACTATGGGAGCATGGAGGACCAGGAGGAAGTAGCGCAGTGAACCACTGCTTTAGCGTGTACTCTGAAAAATGCTGCTCCATGATAGGATAATCCTGGTCAGTCATGTGACTGGGTTCCCACCAAAGCAATCAAAATACTAGATTATAAATATGGAACTGTAGTTTTTCTTCAAAATTATAATTTAACGTTGGCAGTACGGCTGCAGCAACACCATTTCACTACTAATAAAATGGCACACCTTAGGGCCCATTCACACTGACGTGTGGTTGAGAGTCCAGTTCAAATTGCATTCATGATACCTTAGGAGTAAAAAGGATAGCCAACATGTTTCAGGAGCCTAACTAATCACTCTTCATCAGGGCTTGTGCATGTGTGGGTTTGAATAAAGCTGGACTGACAGTAGCTACCCTGTGCTGGATTTCGAAAGCATGGATTAAGGACCTGATGTGGTTGCCAGCCTAACAGTAGCAGCAGGGAATCTATGCATTTATTTTTAGGCTGCTGCTTCATGTACAAATCTCCTCTGCAAGGTTCCCGGTCCTCTTACTGGTGTTGCATTTGCGGCACAATAGGGATTAATAATTTTTGGTCTTCCAGCTGAACTGCATTCATGACAGTTTGACGGGGACCCACCCCTCCATGCCCTCTCATTCATTGAGGAATTGAAAAAACCTGAACATTGTTTACACTTAATGTAACGTGGTGTCTTAATAAGGGAGAGAGTCTTGTCGTTCCTCCGACTCTTCCCCATTTAGAGATTGTGGTAGATTCAGTGTAAACTGTGCAAAGTCTTTTTTTCTCAGTGGATGAGAGCAAGAGGTGACCCCTTTGGACCACCTTAAATTCAGTTCAGCCCAAGGACCCAAAATGTATAGAGAACTCCCATAAGGGAAGTTTAGCTCCTGGAAGAGGCCCGGGCACCCTGCAGAGATGATGTCTACATGAAGAAGCAGCCTGCATGGCATTGCACATCATATACAGGTAAGTGTTGTGTTTGCAGCTTTAGGGGAAAACTCACTTTTTGACTACATTTTTAATTTGAAAAGTCCTATCCCTAAACTGCCAGTTATTTAAACATGGGGCATAGCTGGCTTTCTTATAAATCAATTCAGTGCTCAAGTAATACAGAACAGAAAAGGTTTGACCATGAAATCAGGCCGAGACAGAAATACAGTTAAATCACACCTGTTTAATAATAAAAGTATAAAGAACAAATGTAGTCAAAACATAGCCAAAGTTCAGTAACCGGAATGGATAGTCAGCCAAGCCAGAAGTCGGGGATCAATTCAATGTAAGGGGACAGCAAGCAGGATCTGGAGCCAGATGGGATGTCAGCAAAGCAAGTATGGAACAGGATCGCAGGAGATAGTTTCTGTGATGTTGATCAAGGTGAAGGCAGAGCTCCTCTGGACTGGATGGCTTAAGTAGGCAGGACTGATGAGCAGGATATCATCAACAGCTGAGTAACTGTGGAGAGATAGGAGCTGACAATTAGCCGACAGCTAAGCGGCCAGCTCGGAGAAGGAAGGGCTGAGCCCAGCCCTGACAGTTTCTTCATTTTTTATAAGTGAGTAAAGTGAGAACAATTATGGTACAGCCCTCTGACCTTGTGGGCTTAGTTGTATCTGCACCCTCAACATTACCAGTTACAAGTTTTAGAACAGCCCAATTTTTCTAGTTTGTATTAAAAAAGATTGCCCTTTAATGCCCTTATGTACTTTAAAATTAAAGCACGAAAGAAATAAACTATTTTTTTTAAATCAAAACGAAAAAATGAAACGGTTTTGGTAAACAAAATGTCATCTAAATTTGTTGAATCCTCAAAGCAGCCACCTTTTGCAGTTGTACAAGTGGTATTCCTTCTACAAGGAAAATAATATGGCCTTTTATTTTTCAGTTGTTCTCAAACAAACCTATGAACTGAATTACATTCCATATTCTTTTTTTTTTTTCAGATCGAGAATCTGCACATGCAGATTGAGAAGGAAAGGCAGAGCAGCGCTGACTTGGAGAGTCTTAGCGAGGATCTTCTGAAAGAGAAGGAGCAACTTTCTCAGGTTCTGGAAAATGTCAAGTCTGAGAAGGGCAAGCAGGTGGGCCTGGATAACGGCTAAAGTATAACTAAAAACGTTTTTAGGTTTAAAATAGAGTGGGATGGAATTGGAGCCCCTGTCAAATATTTTATTGCCGTCTGGGCCCCCATTAGGGAGATTCCTCCTCTCTATCTGTCATGTTTATCATTATTAGATAGTGAAAGAAAACCCACATTTTTGGCTGCCGCCAGAAAAGGAATAGAAGGAAATCTTTCAATGAAATCACTCATTTTGAGATGTTCCCAATGGGGACGCTAATCTGGACAACCAGGGATTCCTTCACTTTGAAGGAATTTCATCCTGTGTTTTTTTTTTTTTTTTGGGAGGGGGGGGCTATGAGACAGGAAGTGAAGAGAAATTTTTCCATTGGGACACAGATCGTCAGAAAAACCTGACAGGTGTTCTATCCCTCCCATACTCTATTCCAGGGGTCTCCAAACTTTTAAATACAAGGGCCACATCATATACTTTGCAAATATTTGTGGTCCAAAAAAAAAAAAAAAAAAAGTTTTAAAAAGGAATAAATGAAATGTAACTGTATGAATAAAAGTTCTATGAGGAATAAGTTTATATCACAAGTTTCTTCTCCCCTTTACATCACAAGTTCTCCCCCCACCCTTTACATCACACGTTATTTCTCCCCCCCCCCTCCCCCCCTTTTACATCACAAGTTATTTCTCCCCCCCTTTACATCACAAGTTACATAGTCAGGTTGAAAAAAGACACAAGTCCATCTAGTTCAACCACAAAAAAAAATAATAATAATATTATCATACAATCCCATATACCCAATTCTATACCCACAGTTGATCCAGAGGAAGGCAGAACATGATCCAATTTGCTAAAGCAGGGGAACCAATTCCATCAGGATCCCCCGAGAGGCAATCTGATTTCCCCGAATCAACCTTACCTATAAATGTCAGTACCCAGTTATATTATGTACACTTAGGAAATAATCCAGGCCTTTCTTAAAGCAATCCACTGAGCTGGCCAGAACCACCTCTGCAGGGAGTCTATTCCACATTTTCACATCTCTTACTGTGAAGAAACCTTTCTGTATTTGGAGATGAAATCTCTTTTCCGATAGACGTAAAGAGTGTCCCCTTGTCCTCTTTGTTGACTGTAAAGTGAATAACTCGACACCAAGTTCACTATATTGGACCCCTTATATATTTGTACATGTTGATCATATTCCTCCCTAATCTCCTCTTATCAAGAGAATAAATTCAGTTCCTCTAATCTTTCCTCATAGCTGAGCTCCTCCATGCCTCTTATCAGTTTGGTTGCCCTTCTCTGCACTTTCTCTAGTTCCCCAATATCCTTTTTGAGAACTGGCGCCCAAAACTGAACTGCATATTCCAGATGAGGTCTTACTAATGATTTGAACAGGGGGGCAAAATGATATCTCTCTCTCTGGAGTCCATACCTCTCCTAATACAGGAAAGGACTTTGCTCGTTTTGGAAACTGCAGCTTGGCATTGCATGCTATTATTGAGCTTATGATCTACCAAAACCCCCAGATCCTTCTCCACTATGGATCCCCCCAGATCCTTCTCCACTATGGATCCCCCCAGATCCTTCTCCACTATGGATCCCCCCAGTTGTACTCCCCCTAGAATGTATGATGCATATTCTTAGCCCCCAAGTGCAGAACTTTAAATTTCTCAACATTAAACCTCATCTGCCACATAGTCGCCCAATTAGACAGAGCATTGAGGTCGGCTTGTAAATTGGAGACATCCTGTAAGGAGGTTATTCCACTGCATAGCTTGGTGTCATCTGCAAAGACGGAAATGTTACTTTTGATCCCAGACCCAATATCATTTATAAAGTTATTAAAAGGTAAGGGTCCCAGCACTGAACCTTGGGGTACACCACTGATAACCTTAGACCATTCAGAGTAAGAATCATTAACCACGACTCTCTGAATTCTGTCTTTTAGCCAGTTTTCTATCCATTTAACAAACTGATATTTCCAAACCTGTAGACTTTACCTTACACATGAGCCGTGTGTGCGGAACTGTATCCAACGCTTTTTGCAAAATCCAAGTACCGTATATACTCGAGTATAGGCCGACCCGAATATAAGCCGAGGCCCCCAATTTACCCCCAAAAAACTGGAAAACGTATTGACTCGTGTATAAGCCGAGGGTGAGACATGGCTGTCCATCCCTGTGTGTCCGTCCATCCCTGTGTGTGTGTCCGTCCATCCATCCCTGTGTGTGTGTCCATCCATCCATCCATCCATCCATTCCTGTGTGTGTGTCCGTCCATCCATCCCTGTGTGTGTATCCATCCATCCCTGTGTGTGTGTGTGTGTGTATTCATCCATCCATCCATCCCTGTGTGTGTGTGTGTGTGTATTCATCCATCCATCCATCCCTGTGTGTGTGTGTGTGTGTGTGTATCCATCCATCCATCCATCCATCCCTGTGTGTGTGTGTGTGTGTGTGTGTGTATCCATCCATCCATCCATCCATCCCTGTGTGTGTGTGTGTGTGTGTGTGTGTGTGTGTGTGTGTGTGTGTGTGTGTGTGTGTGTGTGTATCCATCCATCCATCCATCCATCCCTGTGTGTGTGTGTGTGTGTGTGTGTGTGTGTGTGTGTGTCCGTGCAGCCTTGTGTGTGTGTGTGTCCAGCCTACCTGTGTCCCAAGCCTCCGTCCCGAGGCCGCCGTCGTCCCGAGCCTCCTCCGTCCCGTGCCTCCTCCGTCCCGTGTCGTGCCGATGGATCGCCGCTCCAGGATCGCCGCTCTTCTCGGCGGCCATTCTACAATTCAAAAGCCGCGCCTCCGCCTCCGCCTGTGATAGGCGGAACACTCAATTTCCCAGCAGCCTGTGTTCCGCCTATCACGGACATCCTCTCATACTCGTCCGTAGTATGAGAATGAGCGGATGTCCGTGATAGGCGGAACACTGACTGCTGGGAAATTCAGTGTTCCGCCTATCACAGGCGGAGGCGGAGAAGGAGGCGCGGCTTTTGAATTTTAATGTCCGCCGTCTGTCTGCTCGATACGCTGATCGAGCAGTCAGACAGCGGTGACTCGAGTATAAGCCGAGGGGGCACTTTCAGCCTCAAAAAAGAGGCTGAAAATCTCGGCTTATACTCGAGTATATACGGTATACCACGTCCACCGCCACCTGTCTAAGGTTTTACTTACCTCCTCATAAAAAGAGATCAGGTTTGTCTGACAACTTCTGTCTTTCATGAATCCATGCTGTCTGTTGGTTAAAATATTTTTTCCCTGCAAGAACTCGTCTATGTGGTCTTTTATTAATCCCTCCAGTATCTTCCCAACTATAGAAGTTAAACTAACAGGTCTATAGTTACTTGGTAAAGACTTTGTTCTTTTTAAATATAGGCACCACATTGGCCCTGCGCCAATTCAGTGGTACTATTCCTGTCATTAATGAGTCCCTAAAAATTAGATACAATGGCTTTGAAATTACAGAGCTCAATTCTTTTAGGATCCCTGGGTGGATGCCATCAGGTCCAGGTGCTTTATCCACCTTTATTCTGTCCAAATATTTCTGGACCATATCGCTTTTGAGCCATTGTGGATTTGGGGCTGTGTCACTACCATCCCCATTATGGACATGAGCTCCCTCATGCTCCTTTGTATACACAGAACTGAAGAAAGTATTTAATAAATTAGCCTTCTCTTTGTCCCCAGTCACCCACTCCAGATTATTTTGTAAAGGGTCCCCCTTTACATCACAAGTTCTCTCGCCCCCCCCTCTTTACATCACAAATTTTCTCACCCCCCCTTTACATCACAAGTTCTCTCCCCCCTTTACATCACAAGTTCTCTCCCCCCCCCTTTACATCACAAGTTCTCTCCCCCCCCCTTTACATCACAAGTTCTCTCCCCCCCTTTACATCACAAGTTCTCTCCCCCCCTTTACATCACAAGTTCTCTCCCCCCCTTTACATCACAAGTTCTCTCCCCCCCTTTACATCACAAGTTCTCTCGCCCTCCCCCCTTTACATCACAAGTTCTCTCGCCCTCCCCCCTTTACATCACAAGTTCTCTCGCCCTCCCCCCTTTACATCACAAGTTCTCTCGCCCTCCCCCCTTTACATCACAAGTTCTCTCGCCCTCCCCCCTTTACATCACAAGTTCTCTCGCCCTCCCCCCTTTACATCACAAGTTCTCTCGCCCTCCCCCCTTTACATCACAAGTTCTCTCGCCCTCCCCCCTTTACATCACAAGTTCTCTCGCCCTCCCCCCTTTACATCACAAGTTCTCTCGCCCTCCCCCCTTTACATCACAAGTTCTCTCGCCCTCCCCCCTTTACATCACAAGTTCTCTCGCCCTCCCCCCTTTACATCACAAGTTCTCTCGCCCTCCCCCCTCCTTTACATCGCAAGTTCTCTCGCCCCCCCCTCCTTTACATCGCAAGTTCTCTCGCCCCCCCTTCTTTACATCGCAAGTTCTCTCGCCCCCCCCTCCTTTACATCGCAAGTTCTCTCGCCCCCCCCTCCTTTACATCGCAAGTTCTCTCGCCCCCCCCTCCTTTACATCGCAAGTTCTCTCGCCCCCCCCCTCCTTTACATCGCAAGTTCTCTCGCCCCCCCCCTCCTTTACATCACAAGTTCTCTCGCCCCCCCCTCCTTTACATCACAAGTTCTCTCGCCCCCCCCTCCTTTACATCGCAAGTTCTCTCGCCCCCCCCTCCTTTACATCGCAAGTTCTCTCGCCCTCCCCCCTTTACATCACAAGTTCTCTCGCCCTCCCCCCTTTACATCACAAGTTCTCTCGCCCTCCCCCCTTTACATCACAAGTTCTCTCGCCCTCCCCCCTTTACATCACAAGTTCTCTCGCCCTCCCCCCTTTACATCGCAAGTTCTCTCGCCCTCCCCCCTCCTTTACATCGCAAGTTCTCTCGCCCCCCCCTCCTTTACATCGCAAGTTCTCTCGCCCCCCCCTTCTTTACATCGCAAGTTCTCTCGCCCCCCCCTCCTTTACATCGCAAGTTCTCTCGCCCCCCCCTCCTTTACATCGCAAGTTCTCTCGCCCCCCCCTCCTTTACATCGCAAGTTCTCTCGCCCCCCCCTCCTTTACATCACAAGTTCTCTCGCCCCCCCCTCCTTTACATCACAAGTTCTCTCGCCCCCCCTCCTTTACATCACAAGTTCTCTCGCCCCCCCCTCCTTTACATCACAAGTTCTCTCGCCCCCCCCTCCTTTACATCGCAAGTTCTCTCGCCCCCCCCCTCCTTTACATCGCAAGTTCTCTCGCCCTCCCCCCTTTACATCACAAGTTCTCTCGCCCTCCCCCCTTTACATCACAAGTTCTCTCGCCCTCCCCCCTTTACATCGCAAGTTCTCTCGCCCTCCCCCCTTTACATCTCCGGTTCACATCCGGAACCTCCTCCACTTCACAGCCCCCTATACATATAAGAGCCGCCACCTTACAATGGGGCCCCATAAGAAGTGGAGACCAACTGATCTGAATCCTGAAGTCTGTGCATTGAGTCCGATATATACCACTGACCCTGGTTGGGGCCAAAGTAAATCTCGTAGGGGGCCAGAGTAAATCTTGTAGTGGACCGTGGTTAGGAGAGCCCTGTTCCATCTGAAATGGGGGGAAAAAAAAAATCCCTTTTTAATATTTACAAAAACATTTTTGGACTTTTATGTGCTTTGTTTTTATAGATTAAAGAGCTGGAACAAGAAAACAAGCACCTCTCCCAGGCGATGGCAGCTCTTCGACAGAGAGCGCAAGAGCACACCGATTCCAGAGTGAAAGATGTGGAAATGGAAAATAAAATGCTGCATGAAACCATCACAGACACCAGCAGTAAGCTGAATGAAGTGGAACACGAAAGGAAGCAGCTACAGAAGGTCTATGATCAGGTGAAGGAGAAGGTGGAGAGGGTAGAAGAGATGGGCAAGGAAATCCATCGACTGGAGAAACAGAATGAAGTGTTAACCAAGAAAGTGTCCTCTGTGAGGATCGTGGAAGAGAAGGTGGAGGCGCTTGAGAAAGAAAACTGCAAATTAGAAGGAGAAAATAGAATCCTAAAGAAATCTCTAGACACTTTGCAGAATGTTTCAATTCGTTTGGAGGTGTTGGATAGTGAGAACAAGCAGTTGGATGAGGAGAACCTGGAACTGAGGAGAGCAGTAGAAGCCATGAGGTTCTCCTGTACAAAAATAACGCAGATTGAGAGAGAAAATGCTGATCTTCATAAAGAGAAAGAAGAGCTGCAGAAGAACGTCGAAGTGCTAAAGGCCTTGGGAAAGAAGTCTGAACGCCTGGAAGTCAGCTACCAAGGCCTGAGCGAAGAGAACTGGAGGCTTCAGCAGATACTTGAGGCTGGAAACAAGAAGCTCCAGGAGCTGGAATCTGAGCTTCGGGACACTGAGAAGGAAAACAAGGAGCTTCAGAAGACTTTAGAGGAATTTAGGATTTCCAACAAGAGACTGGAGAGGCTGGAACAAGAGAAGAAAGTGATGGACCAGGACTTAACCCAACTGGAGAAGGACAAGAAGATGTTGGACAAGGAATCAAAGAGACTGTGGCAGCAGGTGGAGCTTAAAGATGCCATCTTGGACGACAACACTGTGAAGCTGGCCGACTTGGAGAAAGAAAACCGAACACTAGAGAAGGAGGTTTCCAAGCTGCGAGAATCCTCTTCTAGAACTCGAGAGCTCGAGAAGGAGAACAAAGATCTGCTGCAGCAGCTGACCGTAGATAAAAGAACATTAGCAACGCTGAGAGAGGTATGCAGAACACTGAATAATAAGCTTGAACCAATGACTGGTGACATGAATACTGAACATGTTCACTGCAGTTTTCATGATTTTTAAGATTTCAAGTAAATCTGTCAAAAAAAAACAAAACTGTTCAAACGAAGATATATACGCCAATAACAGGAAAGCGCATGTCTTCTTTTTGTTGGCACAGATCTTTTCTTTAGCTCTCCTCCTGAGAGTCTAGAATTCACTGAACCTGGGAGGGTTTAACGTGGAGATAAATCTTCAGCTCCAGGTTGGTGATCTGGTACCCACCACAATGCCATGTAAGAAGAACCTCTCTGTAGGTCACGCCTTGCATTGTGGATTGCAAGGGATGGTTAGAAGTTAGAACACCTACTTGGCAATAAACAGCACTTTCATATGACTTGCTGCTGATTACAGGGGTTCTACAGTAATTGGGAGAGGAAATGAGAGAAGAGAAATTGTATCAAACATTTGTCAGCTTTAAGCCCCATACACACTATCAGATTGTCTGCTGATTTTTTTTTTTTCCATCAGATTTACCAAAACCATATAATATGAGGTCAAACCTTAGGGGTTTCAATGTGTATGCAATCAGGCAGGCCCTTGTACTACATGGTTTTGGTAAACCTGAAGGAAAAACTCAGCAGACAATCTGATAGTGTGTACGGGGCTTTAGAGTGGAACAACAGTGTATCTGAGCACCACAAACCAAAAACCCTATTTAACCACTTAAAGACCGGAAGATTTTCCCCCTTAATGAGCAGGCCATTTTTTGTGAAATACGGCACTGCGTTGCTTTAACTGACAATTGCGCAGTTGTGCGACGATGTAACCAAATAAAATTGACGTTCTTTTTTTTTTCCCCCCCAACAAATAGAGATTTCTTTTGGTGGTATTTGATCACCTTTGCGGTTTTTCTTTTGCGCTATAAACAAAAATAGAGAGACAATTTTGAAAAAATATTTTTTTGCTTTAATAAATATCCAAAAAAAAAAAGTGAAAAAACGAATTTCTTCATCAGTTTAGGCCAATATGTATGCTACATATTTTTGGTAAAAATCACAATAAGCTTATGTTGATTGGTTTGTGCAAAAGTTATAACGTTTACAAAATATGGAATAGAATTATGGCATTTTTATGGGTTTTTTTGTTTTGTTTTACTAGCAATAGCAGCGATCTGCATTTTTTAGCAGGACTGCAACATTGCTTTGGACAGATCGGACACTTTACACTTTTTTTGGGACCAGTGACATTTATACAGCGATCAGTGCTATAGAAATGCACTGATTACTGTGTGAATGTTACTGGCAGGGAAGGGGGTTAACACTAGAGGTCGACCGATATATCGGCCGATATTTAGCGTTTTTTAATTAATCGGCCGATTGTGCTGTTGCCGATGATTTATTCAGCGCGACTTGCAAATGACTTCAGTAATAGAAGTCAGTGCAAGTTGCCTGGAGACTTGAGTGAAGTGACTTGTCTCCTCTCTGGACAGTCTGCCAAGAAAAGATCAAAAAGATACAATGTTTACACTTCTGAATGAATGAACTCAACTCAGTGTGTAGAGTTCTCAGTTTAACCATTTAAAGACTAAATCTTTTTTGACACTTGATTCTTACAAATAAAAATCCTGTATTTTCTGCTAGAAATTCACTTAGAACCCCCAAAACTTATATATATATATATTTTTTAGCAGAGATCTCAGGGAATAAAATAGCGGTTGTTGCAATATTTTATGTCACACGGTATTTGCGCAGCAGTCTTTCAAACTCAATCTGTATTTTTTCCAAAAAAAAAAAAAAAAACAGTAAAGCTAGCCCATTTTTTTTTTTTCATCCAAAAGTTTTGATTACCTGTTTTTGTGTAATATATATAAAAAAAAAATTATATATATATAATCTCATTCTAAATTATACATACAAGTGAACTGTTTGGATGTTTGTTTTGTTTAATAAATGTAAGAAATTTTCTGTATCACTTAAGGCTGCTTTCACACTGGAGCGAGCAGGCGTTGACGGTAAAACGCTGCCAGTTTTAGTGGCGCTTTAGCGGGGCACTTATAATCCAGCTAGCAGCCCAGGAAGGGGTTAAATGTGCCCGTGAAGCGCCACTGCCAAATCGCATTGCAGGTGCTTCGGCAGCGGTGCCCATTCATTTCAATGGGCAGGAGTGGTGGAGGAGCGGTATACACCACTCGAAAGATGCTGCTTGCAGGACTTTTTTTTTCCACTGTGTGGAAGCACTCGGGGCTTCCACACAGACTGCAGGGGAGCTGTTTTGCAGGCACTTTACAGGCGCTATTTTAAAGCGCCTGAAAAACGCCCCAGTGTCTGTTAGATTTTATGAGATGAAGGGGAAAAAATAAATAATCGGCCTAACATATCGGCCCAAAAAAATCGGCATCATATATCGGCCATCGGCCATGGCGATTTCTAAATATCGGTATCGGCATCGGCCAGAGAAAAACCCATATCGGTCGACCTCTAGTTAACACTAGGGGGCGGTCAAGGGGTTAAATGTGTTCCCTGGAAGGTGTTTCTAAGGAGGGAATGGGACTGACTGGAGGAGGAGAGAGATCATTGTTCCTGAGCCCCTGTCAGAACAGGGGACCTGTCTGTTTACATTTACAGATCCCCATTCTGGCTCTCTTTCCCGCGATCGTGGGTGGCCGGAGGACATGCCCACGCCGTGCTGTGGCTCTAAAAGAAGATGACGTACAGCTACGGCTATTAGTGGGAAAGACCCAACCTACCGCCGTATAATGACGGGGGCTGGTTGGCAAGTGGTTAATTCATTTTTATTGTTCAAAGCAAACTCCCCCATCCATCCTTGAAAAAACACTTCCCTAGCATTTCTGGATGTGACCATCTTTGGTATGGGCAGATGTCATGTAGCATTTACTTCTTGGAATCCATCTGCCCTTAGCTGAGGCATATAGGCAGAAGGGTTATGCATATCTAAGCAAACTACTTCTTCCCTCCTGAAGACTCCTGAGAGGTATGACCTCATTTGCCTAGGCAAGAAACCAGGAAGTAAGTGAAGAGATTTAAAAAAATAAAATAAAAAAAAGTTTTTAAAACCAGTAAATATGATATACTTTACTATCTATTTACTAATGCCAGCAGCATAAGGATTATTATTACTAGTGAGCTCCATGGGTGTATAATTGATTTGTTTTATTGACAGAATTTGTGTAACTATAAAATTGTGTATAAACTAGTAGAATTTGGTTCGACATTTTTCATTGTAAAAACTTAAGAACATTAGTTCATTTTTCTAATCATTCGTGGCCTCAAATCCACTTTTTAACCCAAGTAAAATGAAAAATTGAAGGAACAGGATGGAATTTTTTTCTGTAAGTGTATGTGGTTTTCATTCGGTAAATTCCCTTCATTCTAAAATCGAATAGTAAAGGCAAAGGAAGTTTGAACTACTTTCAAATAAACGTTCTGAGAATTTTTGTATGCATTTTCCTAAGAATTTCCTTGCAAGTTTTCAATTAAAATTCTACCAGTGTATACCCAGCTTTACTCTTTATTATAGTAAGAAGTTTTGGGTAGTCCCAAATGATCCCCCCTAGCTGCTTCTGTTTTTTTTTTTATCTTTGTGTCTGCTGTTTATTCAGACTTTTTCTTGCAGGATCTGGTATTGGAAAAGCTGAAGACCCAACAAATGTCTAGCGAGCTGGACAAGCTGAGCCTGGAGCTGGAGAAGATCGGGTTAAATAAAGAGCTGATGCTGCAAGATGAGAACAGCAATGCTGAGAAGTAAGGGGCATCTAACACCTACTGCTAATTCAGTTTCCACCACTTCTTTGTGCTTTAACCCCCTTACCTTCTGCACCCTGTAGATCAGGGGTCTCCAAAGATTCTAAACAAAGGGCCAATTTTCTGCCCTCCAGACTTTAAGGGGGGCCAGACTGTGGCCATTGGGAGTAAAAAATGTCCCAGCATCAGATAAACAATCCCCCCCATCTTTGGTGTCAGTGGGAGGAATTGAGCCCATCGTTGGTGTTATTGGGGGGAATTGTCCCCCATCATTGATGTCATTGGGCCCCATCGTTGGTTGGATTGGGAGGAATTGTGCCTCATCATTGGTGTCATTGGGCCCCATCGTTGATGTTATTCTGAAGAATTGGCCCCCATCATTGATGTCATTGGGCCCCATCGTTGGTGGGATTGGGAGGAATTGTGCCTCACCATTGGTGTCATTGGGAGGAATTGGGCCCCATCGTTGATGTTATCGGGAAGAATTAGCCCCCATCATTGGTGTTATTGGGAGGAATTGTGCCTCATCATTGGTGTCATTGGGAGGAATTGGGCCCCATCATTGGTGTTATTGGGAGGAATTGTGCCCCATCATTGGTCTCATTGGGTCCCATCATTGGTATTGGGAGGAATTGTGCCCCATCATTGGTCTCATTGGGCCCCATCGTTGATGTCCATGGGAGGAATTGTTACATAGTTGGCGAGGGTTGAAAAAAAGACACAAGTCCATCAAGTCCAACCTATGTGTGTGTTTATATGTCAGTATTACATTGTATATCTCTGTATGTTGCAGTCGTTCAGAAGCATATCTAATAGTTTCTTGAAACTATTGCTGCCCCCCGCTGAGACCACCGCTTGTGGAAGGGAATTCCACATCCTTGCTGCTCTTACAGTAAAAAAACCCTCTATGTAGTTTAAGGTTAAACCTCTTTTCTTCTCATTTTAAAGTGTTTGTAAACTCTCCCCCCACAACTTTGTCCCACCCTAATGAACACTGCTTGTAGATATCTCCTTACTTAGTATTGTAATCCTTTTTGTTCTTTAGAATGATGTCACTGAGCATGCCCAGATCTCCCCTGATTTACGGCACACTCTCTATGTACTTGTTTATCTGTTATCAGGACTTCCTACGGCACACCACTGATGTCCCAGGAGGCTGCAGAATCATTCAGAGCTTCCTCCTACACACCATGTGACATCACATGCAGTGTAAACCTGGCTATTACTGCAGTCTATCAGCTGAAGCTGATAAGACTGACAAAGGCAAACATTAGACAATCGGCACAAGTAAATAATATGAAATAAAACAAGTCAACCATGAACAGGGAAGCAGGGTTGCCAGGGAAGCAGGGTTGCCATAGAAACGGATTGAGAAGGAGGCTTGGTTAACAGTACAGGAAGTGCTCAATGTAAGGGTGGAAATACACTCCACTGTGGACTCAGAAAACAATACTTAAGATAGCGCTGCCTAACCCCTGGAAACACGTTTTTTAAAGTTTCTTTAAACAGTAAGTAATGTGTGATTTGGGCTGGATTACAGTGGCTATAGTTTGATAATTATTATAATGGACTAAATGAAAAGAAGCATCAGAGTGGGAGAGTTTACTTCCTCTTTAATGAGTAGCCATGTGTCTTGTTAAAATGCCCTTCTGTGAAAAAGTTTTCTCCCTATTGTGGGGTCACCAGTACGGTATTTATAAATTGAAATCCCAGCACAGAACCCTGGGGGACCCCACCCCTGACCATTCTGAGTACTCCCCATTTATCACCACCCTCTGAACTCACCCTTGTAGCCAGTTTTCAATCCATGTACTCGCCCAATGGTCCATGCCAACGGACCCTAGTTTGTACAGTAAACATTTATGGGGAACTGTGTCAAATGCTTTTGCGTGTGCCCCATCGTTGGTGTTATTGGGAGGAATTGTGCTTCATCATTGGTGTCATTGGGCCCCATCGTTGGTGGTATTGGGTGGAATTGTGCCCCGTCATTGGGGCCCATTGTAGGTGTCCTAGGGAGGAACTGTGTTCCATCGTTGATCATTCACTGGTAGGAATTCTGCCCTTCATGGTTGTCAGTGAATAAAATAGAACCCCAAGGGGACACATAAAAGAAAGCAGCTTGCAGGCCAGTGCTGTAGTTTAACACTCCCCAGCAAGATCTCCATTCTGAGGTAACTGTATTCTGTGTTTCATTTTGGAACTAGGAGCCTGCAAGGAGATAGGCTCCAAGTTTTGAGACTAGGCTGTGACTGACAGGTCTCGGTCTCTGAAATACGTTTATTCCCGACCATGTGGTCACATGGGTTTGTTTGAAACAATGGTCTGGCAATTACTTGACTGAGTTCTTTAGGGACCCACGGGGTGCAAGCCGCCATCTGATCCTGGTGACTTATTAATGTTATGTTTTCCAAGTCTATTCCTAATTCTGTCGCCTGTTAGCCATAAGGGTTCCTGTGACATTTCATGAGGATAAACACTGCAGTTTTGGTTACTGAAGCCACCTGATTCCCTTTTGAAGACAGAGGAAAAGAATAAATTCAATACCTTTGCCATCTCCCCATCCTTTGTAACTAGATGTCCTTCCTCATTCTTTATGGGGCCAGTATGGTCTGTCCTCCTTTTTTACTGTTTACATACTTAAAGAATTTCTTGGGATTCTTTTTGCTCTCCTCTATGTGTCTTTCATCTTCTATCTTAGCCGTCCTTATTGCACTCTTACATTTCTTGTTGCATTCCTTGTAAACTCTGAATGCTGATGATGATCCCTCAGCCTTGTATTTTTTTGAAGGCCTTCTCCTTTGCTTTCATATGCATTTTTGCATTGGAGTTAAGCCATCCGGGACTTTTCACCCTTTTAAATTTATTTCCCAATAGGCTGCCTTATTTAATATTCTTTTGAAGCAAACCCATCTCTCCTCCGTGTTCTTTGTTCCTAAGATTTTATCCCAATTTATATCTTCTAACATGGTCCGTAGTTTAGGGAAGTTGGCTCTTTTGAAATTCATCGTCTTTGTATTCCCCTTATGTTTCCTATTTGTGTGATTTATACTGAAACTAATTGACCTGTAATCTCTGTTTCCTAAATTGCGTCGTATTTCCACATCTGTGATCAGGTCTGTATTGTTGGTAATTGGTAGGTCTAGTAACGCTTTGTTTCTAGTTGTTCATCCTTGTTGCTTATCCAAATTGTGATAGGCGGTCCATCTCCCCCTCCTCTCTCAGGTTAGAGGGTCTATAGCATACTCCCAGTATTATTTTCCCCTTAGTTTCATCCCTTTGGAGCTCTACCCATAAGGATTCCACCTTCTCCCTAGCTCCCTTAGTGATGTCATCGCTCTCATTCACTTGTACATTATTCTTGATATACAGGCATACCCCTCCCCCCCTTTTTACCCTCTCTATCCCTAACGGGAATACCCTTAAATGGTTGCTTTCCTTTTTTGCATACCAAGTTATACATCACAATGTCTGGACGTGCATAGAGGAACCGCTCATTAATGTATTTTTGTTTTGCAGGAAGTACAAGATCCTGGAGAGCAAAATTGAATCAACACTAAAGACGACTTTGGCTGTTAAGGAAAGCAAAATCCTGGCTCTTGAGAGTCAAGTGGGCGAAGTCCGGAGCGTTAACCAGCATCTGCAGAATGAGCTGAATTCGGTACGAAGTGTACATGGGGGGGGTTTGTAGCAAGGATTTTCTACAGAAGAATAAAAATATCCATGAGTTCAAAGCTAATCTTGAGTTTCCAAGGATTTCTGCGTGATGTGACACCTTGCATGGCCTTGTGCAGTGCGGAAGCATTAGAATATCTTATTATGTGCCATCTGGTCCAGATTCCCCTCTTCATTTTATTTGATAATCCATCATCTGTAAGACTATAACCCTTAAGCCGGCTGTAGGCATTTTGAATCTCAGCCAGTTCAGCTGGAACTTGGATGAGATTCGAACCATGTATGGGCAGGCTGAATGTACACGAGTTGATCGATCAATCAACTTGGGTACAGCCAGCCTGTTGGATTTTTCATGCAATCATTGTCAGCGGATATAGCTGCCAGCCATAATCACTGTGCCACCCCCACCCTGCCAGGAGAACATAATGGCTCAGCAGGGGCTATTAATGACGACTTTTAATTGTTGGGGGGTATTGAGCGATTTTTATTTTTCTCCTGCAACCCGTGGTTGCAGGGAAGAAAATCGCGCCATCTATGGCTGTCTTTAGCTAGTTACGGACCAGCCACCGCAGTTGTACTGCAGCAGGTTGGCTTCCCTGCGCAAATCGCTGTCACGCACACATATTTTTAGGTGCTTCCTGATGCCTGGGGAATCCACCTGTGGTGCGTACAACCATCGGTACAACTGCGTGGACGTTTACATTCTTGCCCACTTATGGTTATGTGTAGCCGTTGTAGCTTACTCAAGCATAGCCGCCTACACCCATTTACATGTATTGACTGCTGTACACATGCGGTTTCCCGAGCACCAAGAAGCGCAAGGGATTTTACGCCTTAGCATACAGGAGCTACTAAGCATCTATGTACATGGGGCCTAATGTAATATTTTTCCCAGCTAGTTTACAATTGCTTAAAAAAAATGGCTTCAGACACGCTTTGTTAAAGCTCTTTGAACGCCAGTCAAAGCTCCTGTCTTTAAATAAAATGATTAGCTTACCTTCCTGTTTACACCTTGCTTTTGCTTGGTGCTTCGGTGGGCCTTCGATAAGGCTTTAAGTAAGCTTTGCCATAGACTTCTATGGAGGCTTTGAAGCGCTATTAAAGCTACATGGGGTATAATTTTTTAAGAAAAGCAAAAGCAAGGTGTATAAAGACTGTAAGCAAATCATTTTATTTAATGACAGGAGCTTTGACTGGTGTTCAGAGAGTTTTTACAAAGCCTTGTTTTGAAGCAAGTGTAAAGTAGCTGTTACTGTGTGTTGAAGCCGAAGCAAGTGTAAATGAGCCCTTAAAGGCGTATTTCCTCTGACATAATTCTTGTTCCGCATTTATGTGCATTAAGATGCAAACATTTTGCATTTTAACGCACATTTCTGGAACTCAGAAAAACTCATGTAACGTAGTGTGAACATGCCACAAAGAAAACTATACTGAAAAATGCAGGCAACAGCACATGGTGTTAATGGTCCCCTAAGAGAACAGTGCCAGGGGACAACACTCAGAGCCCTAACACCCAGAATGTTACCGTATATTGTTCCCGGTCTGTAACTGACAGACAGAAACATTTTACAGAAGCTTTTGCTTCTTTATGGCAAAGTATTTTGAGACGCTCAATTTACATTCACTTTCAATGAGACGCTCAAAATGTGATATGGTGAGGAAGGCCAAGGAGGGGTTAATGTTCCAGGTCATTTGTAAGCGTCTAAGACCCCAGCGCCCGTGTACAATGCACAGGAAATATAATTAGCGGGGAGCAGGATGGATACCAATATACAGACACGGCAATGGGCTCCCAGCTTCCCTCTAGAATTATAAACAGCCTGAGAAAAGCGTGAGAACTCCATATTGTACCCACATCACACAGCATACCAGACAATGCCAGGGTGAGAAAATCCTAAACACTGGACAATAGATTAGGGGACCTGTACTTCACCACCGCGGGCAAGGCAAAAACAGAGTGGCGAGTGCCAAAACCCAACAACCAATCGGCAATCGGCTCTCCTGGTTTTGCCAGCTTGAACCAGCTGAACTGTTAGTTTTGGCCAGCTCAGTAGATTACTTTAAAAAAGCCCTGGATTCTTTCCTAAATGTACAGAATATAACTGGATACTAAACTTTTTGAGGTAAAGTTGATTCAGGGAATAAAATATTTGAAAAAACAATGATAATTAAAAAAATAAATAAATAAATATATATATATACACACACACACACACACACACACACACACACACACATATATACACACACACACACACACACACACACATATATACACACACACACACACACACACACACACACACATATATATATATATATATATATATATATATATATATATATATATATATATATACATACATATTTATTATTATTATTTTTTCAAATATTTTATTTAAATCAGGAAAAGGCAGATCCAGGATATCACAACCACAGACAACAATGCGTCCAATAGTAGACCAATGGTAAAATCACAATAAAATGACATGAAAACAAAATATCACAGAAAATTCAAATGTGGATGCATCCCATCTGCACTTACTTTAAATAATAGATATGTAAAACCAAGATATGGAGCCGCCCATTCAAATTTTTTTTTTTCATGGGCATGGATGGAGTGGGGATAGGTTAGATCCTCTGTCAGGCCTTGTTTGTGCCCCAATGGGAAGATTCATCCCCTCTATTTGTCCGAGTTACTATGATCACCAGGATGAAGACTAATGCCGCGTACACGCAATCTGACATTCCAACAACAAAATCCATGGGATTTATTCTGACGGATGTTGGCTCAAACTTGTCTTGCAAACACACGGTGACACAAATGTTGTCGGAAATTCTGAACGTCAAGAACACGGTGACGTACAACACGTACAACGAGCTGAGAAAATTGAAGTCCAATAGCCAGTGTGGCTCTTCTGCTTGATTCCGAGTATGCGTATAACTTTGTGTGTCGGAATTGTGTACACGCGATTGGAATTTCCAACAATGGATTTTGTTGTCGGAAAATTTGAGATCCAGAGCTCAAATTTTGTGTGTTAAAAATGTCTGAGCATACACATGGTCAGAATTTCCGACCAAAAGGCTCCCATCAAACATTTTAAGTCTGAAAATCTGACCCTGTGTGCGCGCCATTAAGAGAACATCCAAAATTTCGAGTTTCCTCTAGTAGAGGTATAAAGGGCAAATTGTCCAACTATTTTATGATTATTATTGTAAAATGACAATAAATTTTCTGATTCCAATAGGGACAACTGCTCAAGAAGGGGTTGATGTTGTTTTATATAATGTAGTCCTAACCTACCGTTAATCTCCTCAACCTTTAGATGAAACAAGAAGTCATCCTACACAGCCAGAATGCTGCGAAGAGCCCACAGGAGCCTCAGGGGAAGCAGGAGCGTGACATCCGCAGGATGGACAGCATGGAGAAAGGGCAGCGGGAGACCACGAGGGAGCTGTTTAAGCTGAAGGACCGAGCGATCGAGCTGGAGAGAGATGTAAGTTCTGTTGCCAAGAATTACTTAAAGCGGAGGCCCACCCTAAAGTGGAGCTTCCTCTCATTGGAACCCTCCCCCCCTCTGGCGCCACAATTGGCACCTTTCAGGGGGGAGGGGGGTGCAGGTACCTGTACAGTACAGGTATCTGCACCCACTTCCGGCGTAGATTGTGCAGAAGGTACGCCCCTTTCCGCAGAATCTACGCCCCTTTCCGAAGGTCCCCCGCTGTCTGCTGGGAAACACACGGATCCCAGGGACAGCGGGGACCATCCTCATTGCGCAGCGCGACTCGCGCATGCGCAGTAGGGAACCGGGAAATGAAGCCGCAAGACTTCACTTCCTGATTCCCATACCCAAGAAGGCGGCGCCAGCACCCAAGAGACGATCGAGAGATCGGCTTCGGGTGCCGACATGGAGGGCGCGCTGGGCGGGTAAGTGTCCTTATTTTAAAAGTCAGCAGCTGCAGTATTTGTAGCTGCTGGCTTTTAAAAAAAAAAAACGGCGGACTTCCGCTTTAAGTGTGGTGCACTGACTCTGCTCTCTACCCATCAGAGCCATTTGTGCATTCATTCACGAAACTCTGATAAATGATCGACATCGGCCTTTCCCAACCCTTTTTAACAAGTAGGAACCCTTGAAATAATGGTCAGGTCTTTAGAAACTCCTGCTAAAAAATAATTTTTAGTAATAATAAAATTACTAATGACATAACAATAAGCGCAGTAATGGCCAGAAAAGAAATCCAGAAAGTGAATATTATAGAAGGGTATTTAGAAGTAAAAAAAAAAAGTTGCAAAGCCTTTTGCCCAGGAAAAGTGCATGTACATTCATTTGGCTTTTTCATGTGCTGGTTAAAGCGGGAGTCCACCGGGACTCCGCGTTTTTTTTTTTTTTTTAAAAGCCAGCAGCTACAAATACTGCAGCAGCTGACTTTTAAAATAGTGACACTTACCTGTCCAGCGCGCCCGCGATGTCGGCACCCGAAGCCGATCTCTAGGTCGCCTGTCTGGTCCTGCCGCCGCCATCTTGGGTATGGGAATCAGGAAATGGAGCCTTTCGGCTTCATTTCCTGGTTCCCTACTGCGCATGCGCGAATCGCGCTGCGCAATCAGGACGCTCCCCGCTGCCTCTGGGATCTGTGTGTTTCCCAGCAGGCAGCGGGGCACTTGCGGGAAGGGGCAGGCACTTGCGGAAAGGGGCGTACGTTACGCCCCTTTCCGCAGAGAGCTATCCCGGAAGTGGGTGCAGTTACCGGGATTATCCGATGAGCGGAAGGTCCACTTTAGGGTGGACCGCCGCTTTAAATGTTTTTCTCTTGATTTAAAATTAAAATACTACATATGGCCACTGGGTGGCAGTAACATGATACTAAACACACACTGTTTAATTTACATTGTCCCTTCTGTTTCTGTATGTGGATGATGGCTCTGATTATTTTAATAAAAAAAAATAAAATAAATGTAAGTACCTTTTCCCCAATTGCTATACAGATGTCACATGACCAAGATCTTTCCCAGCCTGTCTGCAGGGGAACATAAGCAGTGGGAGCTTCTATTTCTCTGCTGCTGGGCATATGTTAAAAAAAATAAAAATAAATGCCTTGCAGAGTAATTTTGCATCCATAGACACGAATGCCAGACTCTGTCCCGGCCCCAGGCGCCCACGTCATTGGATTTGATTGACAGCAGCAGGAGCCAATGGCTGCACTGCTATCAATCTATCCAATCAAGAGCCGGGACCCCGTAGAGATTGGGAGAGCACGTCTATGCCAGGGGAAATATATGGGGCTCAGGTAAGTAAAATGGGGGGCTGGGGGGGGGCAGTCACTGCCAGAAGTTTTTTTTTACCTTAATGCATAGAATGCATTAAGTTGAAAAAACACGAGGGTTTACAACCCCTTTAATAACCTTTTGCTTTTTGCCCCATTTTTACAGAACGAATGTACTTACACTTTCACTGCAAATGTTTTTTTAAATACTCTGTAGTGTTCTCTCACATTGGTGGTCAGTAAAGTGCCCCCCCTTTAATTAGTGTTCAGGGAAGAAAGGCCTCTGTATATTGGCGGTCATTGGAAGAAGGGCCCCTTTTATATTGGTGATCAATGGGAACAATTCCCCCTATGGATAGCTAAAAAGATCATTGGACTCATTGGTTCCATAATCTGAGAGTCAGAAAATACTAATTGCTCAAGGAAACTCCAGCAACCTGTGGAGGAACTCTAGCTGAGAAAGGCTGATCTTTAATAACCACCATGCATTGTACAATTTTCTTATTCAATTTCCTTTTATTTCCGTTTACCTTCAGTTATGTAGTGCAAAGGCCGGCCTGATTGCATACAAATTGAAAGTGTTTTAGGTTTGACCTCCTATATTATATGGTTTTGGTAAATCGAAAGGAAAATTGTACAAGAAATTTGTATAATGTATGGCCAGCCTCACAGATCTTTATAGAAGGGTATTGTTTGCACAGCTAAGGCTTAAAGTCCTGTGTCCAATGGGCTTTGGGCTTGTGTCAATGGCATCCATTCAGCATCAGCTTAGGACTTTTCTAGAAATCATTCAGACTCATTGACGCATAGCTCGGGACTGTCCCAATGATTTCGAGGGACTGTCCCAATGATTTCGAGGAACTGTCCCAATGATTTCGAGGGACTGTCCCTGATTTGGAACAAAGTCGCTCTTTCCTCTCCATTTGTCCCTCATTTTGGTCTGATCTATATAGTTGTATATAAAATGCACTTTATGTCTTTCAAAAAGTGTTTCTCAGTGCTAAACCTTTCATCCAAATGGCTGCATTTGTAAATTTTAAAAGCCAATATAAAGGAATAGTAGTGGTAAAAAAAAAAGCCCTTGTGGATTTAATAAACTTTTTTTTTTTTGGTTAATTCTCCTTTAAGGGGGTGTGGCAGGAGGCGTGCCCTATGCCTACATATGTTTGCTGGTAGGTGTCCCTCATTCTCATCTCAAAATGTTGGGAGGTGTGTTGACAGGTTCCTTCTGACCTTCATTTGAGCTACTTTTAATTTGAATAAAGTTTTTATTTGAACACATTTAAGCATACATGTACCATAAACACAAAAGAATGTAAAGTTGTAATGTAAAAAAAACATAGTCAAATACAGCTTCCAATATCATAGAACTATGTACAGACCGAAGAGGACATACAACTCCACCTAGTGGCTGAAAACAGAAATGACAGTACCAATAGAGAACTACTATGGCACAAGTCAGATCATAGTAACCACCATTAAGTAATCAAAGGCACTCTATCCCAATATCTTTGCAATAATCAGGTCTACTGGAGCGAATCCTGGTACATCAAACCAACCCCCCCCCCCAAAAAAAAATTTGTGGGGCATCCACGGTTCAGCTAAATAACCCATTCAGATCTTAAAGTAGTACTAGACCTTCCTTAAGGGATGGAGGGGAAATGTTTTTCCAGTGAAGGCGGATAATTTTACGTGCCTGAAACCAGGCCCTGGAAACAGCTTCCTTAGTAAAGGCATCCAGTATAATGTCATCAGCATTGGTGTGTGCACCCTATTATACTAGGGTGTGCGCCCCAGAACACATGCGTGTTTATATCAGCCGAACAGTGCAGTTAGTAGAGCAGTGGACAGTGTCAGTAATTTTTTATTTTTATATTTGTTTTGCAATTCTTTTTTTTTTTTTTTTTTATGATTTTGACATTAGTTTACTATGCTTCAGTTAAGAATGAAGACAGGAATGATCAGTGCAGATCACTCACAGTGTTCACTCAGAAAAGGAAGGAGCTGGTTAATAAACTATTTACCAGCCCCTTCCCCACTCCTGAAAAGAAAGGCGGGAAGCTGGCAGCATTGTAGAGGGAAGAGAGGAAGTAGGGGGAATTGACACCATGCAGAATGTTTAGGTTGTTCCCAGGCACATCCAGCACACTCCTATGGTTGTCAGAAACTCCCAGCGGCTGGGCTCTGCTTCGGATGGATTTTAAATTCATATAGACTACTATAGTATTTTCTTAAAATACTATAGTCTTCTCCCTCCATGGCTGGCCAACAACGAAGCTAGCAAGGAGACAGCTGCTTTGAGAGATGGTGCTTTTCTCTGTATACAAGACCTTGCCTGTTTGCCTAGGAACTTTTAGCTGACAAGACCCCCCCTCCCCCTGCTTTCCTCATGAGAAGCTTGTCTTAGGAAGGGCTTGGAAATGGAGAAAAGTACTGTCTGTTAAAGCAGCCATCTCCTTGCTATCTGCGTTGTTGGATGGCCATAGAGGTTCACAACTAGCCTTAGACAACAGCTAAGGAGATGGGACACAATACTACATATCTTATGTCTCCTGGGGATCAGAACACAATACATATTGAAGTGAGATGTCTTCTTTAAATTGTATCAGTTTTATGTTCTGTGTTTTGGGGTGACACTGTATGGCAGGGTATGGTCTTCTGATCCTCTGTGTGTGTGTGTGGTCAGAACGCAGGATTACAAGCGGAGAGGAACCTGATGAAGGAGCAGCAGCGGCACCTGGAGGCCCAGAACCTGTCGCTGAACAATCAGATGGGAACACTACAGAAGCAAGTCACTTTCTTACAGGAGCACAACACGGCGCTGCAGACACAGACCGCAAACCTGCAGGTGAGCCAAAGTGGCATTTAGTACAGCAAGCTGAAGGTCAGGGTAATTCTGATTGGTCGGTTCTGAGCTTTGCTTTATAAATGAGATATCGAGTCTTCTGTATCCTAAACACAAATTTGGGAAATGGTCTTAAAGACTTTTGTATGACTGCGCATGTTTGCTGCTGTTTCACACGGCACCCATCTGCAAGAAATGAATATCACAGCGCTCGTTTACACTTGCTTTGATTTTTAACAGCGCCTGCCGCTCCAACATGCATTTTTGTTGTGTTTTGATGCTTCGGTGATGCTTTTTTTTGAAGCTTGGCAAATGCCCTGTGTGTGTTGATTTGTTTTAAAGGGCCTCAGTGCTACTCCCAACTCCGTAATATTCCCAGCTCATTAGTACCCCATAATGTAGCCGGATCAGCTGAAAAATGGCGGGTCTACAACAAATAGTACCAATGTTGGGCACTCGCGCCTTGGCGATGGATGGATGCCGATATAATTGGGCCTACTCCGCCTATTATAGTGCTAAATACCTGTGCTGTAATAATCTGTGTCTATAACTAAACCATAAACCAACTTATGCTAAACAGGTCAATTAAGTCAAAAATAAATACAGTCAATAAGAATGAAAATAGGGGGAAAGGAGGTAGATTGAAAATTGTGAAGGTAGGGGAGATGTGATATAGAGCTCCCTATACCAATTCCAAATTCAATCATACCAAAAGCATGTTGGACTATACCGGTACTTAATTCGATACATAAAACTCAGAAAATATATAATAAAATAGTACAAATTTTAATACAAGGAAAGAATTTTTTCACAAACAAAAAACAATATATTGATACAGCGAAACATATTATATTTAAAAAGCTACTGTATCCCAGATTTCTTGTGTACAGTTACTCATAATCGAGTTCCGTTCTAGGAGTACATTTTTGGAGATTCCTCGACTAGTTTTGCGGAATTTTATCCGCTTCATCTGGAGGTAGTCTAAGAATTAAAATATACATTAGAGAATTCATACCTATTCATATACTTATACAGTCATATAGATATATATCGCAAAATAAGCAAAATCAAAAGGAATATACAATTACATTTACAAAAAAGAAGGGATTGTAGGGGAATTTGTTACGAAGAACAAAGGGGGGAAAGAAAAAAAAAATAAAAATCGGGGTGAGAAAATTTGAGGGGACTCGGACGTCTGCTTTCCTTTTTTTTTTTTTTTCCCCTTTGTTCTTCGTAACAAATTCCCCTACAATCCCTTCTTTTTTGTAAATGTAATTGTATATTCCTTTTGGATTTTGCTTATTTTGCGATATATCTCTATATTTGCGATATATATCTATATGACTGTATAAGTATATGAATAGGTATGAATTCTCTAATGTATATTTTAATTCTTAGACTACCTCCAGATGAAGCGGATAAAATTCCGCGAAAATAGTCGAGGAATCTCCAAAATGTACTCCTAGAACGGAACTCGATTATGAGTAACTGTACACAAGAAATCTGGGATACAGTAGCTTTTTAAATATAATATGTTTCACTGTATCAATATATTGTTTTTTGTTTGTGAAAAAATTCTTTCCTTGTATTAAAATTTGTACTGTATATACTCGAGTATAAGCCGAGATTTTCAGCCCCTTTTTTTAGGCTGAAAGTGCCCCCCTCGGCTTATACTCGAGTCACCGCCGTCTGCCTACCTGATCAGCGTGTCGTGCAGACAGACGGCGTCCATTCTACTATTCAAAAGCCGCGCCTCCGTCTGTGATAGGCGGAACACTCAATTTCCCAGCAGTCAGTGTTCCGCCTATCACGGACATCCGCTCATCCTCATACTACGGACGAGGATGAGAGGATGTCCGTGATAGGTGGACCACTGACTGCTGGGAAATTGAGTGTTCCGCCTATCACAGACGGAGGCGCAGCTTTTGAAAAATGGAATGGCCGCCGTCTGCCACAGACGAGGAGAAGAGGTGCGGCGATCCTGGCATGGTCGCCGTATGTTTTTACATGCAGATCGCTGCAGAAGGACAAAGGGGCACAGGACACAGGTAGGCTGGACACACAGGTAGGCTGGACACACAGGTAGGCTGGACACACAGGTAGGCTGGACACACAGGTAGGCTGGACACACAGGTAGGCTGGACACACAGGTAGGCTGGACACACAGGTAGGCTGGACACACAGGGATGGACAGGCATGTCTCACCCTCGGCTTATACACGAGTCAATAAGTTTTCCCATTTTTTTTGTGGTAAATTAGGGGCCTCGGCTTATATTCGGATCGACCTATACTCGAGTATATACGGTACTATTTTATTATATATTTTCTGAGTTTTATGTATCGAATTAAGTACCGGTATAGTCCAACATGCTTTTGGTATGATTGAATTTGGAATTGGTATAGGGAGCTCTTTATCACATCTCCCCTACCTTCACAATTTTCAATCTACCTCCTTTTCCCCTTGAATTATTACTGGATGATGGTACTTTCTATATGAATAGTTATTATATGGAGGCTATACTTCATTATTTTTTGGCCAAGAATGAAAATGGCATATGGAGTGCATACATTAATGACTGAGTACTAAAGTCCAATCTTAATAGTGAATATCATCAAATAAATCAATAAGAATTCAATAAAAAAATGACGACAAAATTGTGCTAGGTAATCTCCCACACTCTAGAGCAGGGATATGCAATTAGCGGACCTCCAGCTGTTACAAAGTAGGTGAGGTCGAAAAAAGACACAAGTCCATCAAGTCCAACCTATGTGTGTGATTATATGTCAGTATTACATTGTATATCCCTGTATGTTGTGGTCGTTCAGGTGTTTAATAGTTTCTTGAAACTATCGATGCCCCCTGCTGAGACCACCGCCTGTGAAAGGGAATTCCACATCCTTGCCACTCTTACAGTAAAGAACCCTCTACGCAGTTTAAGGTTAAACCTCTTTTCTTTAATTTTAATGAGTGGCCACGAGTCTTGTTAAACTCCCTTCTGTGAAAAAATTTTCTCCCTATTGTGGGGTCACCAGTTCGGTATTTGTATATTGAAATCATATCCCCTCTCAAGCGTCTCTTCTCCAGAGAGAATAAGTTCAGTGCTCGTAATCTTTCCTCATAACTAATATCTTCCAGATCCTTTATTAGCTTTGTTGCCCTTCTTTGTACTCGCTCCAATTTCCAGTACATCCTTCCTGAGGACTGGTGCCCAGAACTGGACAGCATATTCCAGGTGCGGCCGGACCAGAGTCTTTTAGATCTGGAGAATTATCGTTTTATCTCCTGGAGTTGATCCCCAATATTCTGTTTGCTTTTTTATCAGCAGCTTGGCATTGCATACCATTGCTGAGCCTATCATTTACACCACTACCCACTCCTGACCATTCGGAGTACTCTGAAATCGCCCTTGTAGCCAGTTTTCAATCCATGTACTCACCCTATGGTCCATGCCAACGGACCTTATTTTGTACAGTAAACGTTTATGGGGAACTGTGTCAAATGCTTTTGCAAAATCCAGATACACCACGTCTACGGGCCTTCCTTTATCTAGATGGCAACTCACCTCCTCATAGAAGGTTAATAGATTGGTTTGGCAACAACGATTCTTCATGAATCCATGCTGATTGCTGCTAATGATAACGTTCTCATCACCAAAATCTTGTATATAGTGCCTTATCATCCCCTCCAAGAGCTTACCGTATATACTCGAGTATAAAGCGAGATTTTCAGCCTCTTTTTTGAGGCTGAAAGTGCCCCCCTCGGCTTATACTCGAGTCATCGCTGTCTGCCCGCTCGATCAGCGTGTCGAGCAGACAGACAGCGGCCATTCTATGATTCAAAAGCCGCGCCTCCGGCTCCGCCTTCGCCTGTGATAGGCGGAACACTGAATTTCCCAGCAGCCTGTGTTCCGCCTATCACGGGCAGAGTCTCATCCTCGTACTACGGACGAGGATGATACGACGTCCGTGATAGGCGGAACACAGGCTGCTGGGAAATTCAGTGTTCCGCCTATCACAGGCGAAGGAGGAGGCGCGGCTTTTGAATTTTACAATGGCCACCGACGAAGAGGGCACGGGACGGAGGCAAGGCAAGGCAAGGCACGGCACGGGACAGGACGGGACGGGACGGGACGGGACGAAGGCAAGGCACGACACGGGACGGAGGCTCGGGACAAAGGCTCGGGACACAGGTAGGCTGGACACACACACACACACACACACACACACACACACGGATGGAGACACACACACACGGATGGATGGATGGATGGAGACACACACACACACAGGGATGGATGGATACACACACACACAGGGATGGATGCATGGATGGAGACACACACACACAGGGATGGATGGATGGATGGATGGAGACACACACACAGGGATGGATGGATGGAGACACACACACACAGGGATGGATGGATGGATGGACACACACACACACAGGGATGGATGGACGGACACACAGGGATGGACGGACACACAGGGATGGACGGACACACACACAGGGATGGACAGGCATGTCTCACCCTCGGCTTATACACGAGTCAATAAGTTTGCCAGTTTTTTTGGGGGTAAATTGGGGGCCTCGGCTTATATTCGGGTCGGCCTATACTCGAGTATATACGGTACATACTATTGATGTTAGGCTAACTGGTCTGTAATTCCCTGGGATGTATTTTGGGCCCATTTGTTGTAGAACTACAAGTCCCATGTGGCATAGCAAGACAGCCACAAGCATGACACCCAGAGGCATGATGGGACTTGTAGTTTTGCAACAGCTGGAGGTCCGCTAATTGCATATCCCTGCTCTAGAGACTATATAAGGAGGTCCGTTCTGACGTGAGTGATAGGCGGAGGAGCCTGACACACTGACGTCATGTCATCAAATCTGGTTCCCAGCCCCGGCGGCCATTTTGGACAAAATGCCTGGATGCACCTGACCGACACTGAGAAATCTATTGAGGGGATCAGGAAGGAGATCTTATGTGATGGCTTAACTATATCAGGCGACTTTTGATTGCTGCCTCTAGTGAGTGCATGGTGGTGGTGGAATCTGTGGTTAAACGTGAGGCATCAATGCACTAAGAAACACTTACAACATTATTTCTGGTGAAAGCATCTTTATTTGGACACTTATAATATTTGAACATTATATGGTTAAATTTAAACTTTTGTCACTTTTATAGCTATTATATGCATTTGCATAATATTTTTTTTTTCACCAATTTTGGCACTTTAAGTTAACATATGTACGTAATCATGTCATATTCACTGTGATATACAGTTGTGCTCAAAAGTTTGCATACCCTGGCAGAAATTGTGACATTTTGGCATATATATTGAAAATATAACTAATCATGACAAAAAAACATTTTTTTTTTTTATTCAAGTATAGTGATCACATGAAGCCATTGATTATCAATTCATTTTTTTGGCTCCTTTTAAAATCATAATAATAGAAATCACCCAAATGGCCCTGATAAAAAGTTTACATACCCTGGAATATTTGGCCTTGGTCCAGAAACAGAAGGCGGCACACACAGGTTAAAATGACAATTAAAGGTTAATTTTCCACATTTGTGGCTTTTTAAATCGCAGTTGGTGTCTGTGTACAAATAGTCAATGAGTTTGTTAGCTCTCACATGGATGCACAAAGCAGGCTAGACACTAAGCCATGGGGAGCAGAAAAGAACAGTCAAAAGACCTGCGTAACAAGGTAATGAAACTTTACAAAGATGGAAAAGGATATAAAAAGATATCCAAAGCCTCGAATATGACAGTCAACACTGTTCAATCATTTAATAAGAAGTGGAAAATTTTGGGATCTCTTGATGCCAAGCCAAGGTCAGGTAGATCAAGAACAATTTGATTGTGTGTGTGTGTGTGTGTGTGTGTGTGTGTGTGTGTGTGTGTGTGTGTGTGTATTTTGCACACACACAATTTTTTTTATAGCGTTTTTTTTTTTGTGCTGCAGTACTTTTGTATTTATATCCATTAGTACCCCTGCTCAGCAGATCCCCAGCTCATTAGTACCCTTGTTCAGCAGATCCCCCAGCTCTTCTGATGTTCCAATCCTCAATGGAACAAGTACTGCAAAAAAAAAAAAAAGACCAGTTTTGACTATTACCTAATTTATCCAGATCTGTAAAGAGAAAACAAAACAACAAAAGAGATGAAATACCTAAAAGTGAATCCTTTATTCCATTTTGGCTGTTTCCAGGTGGAGAGCTCAGCGTCTGCCTCCCAGAACGCCTCACTAAAGTCTGAGCTAGCCAAGCTGCAGAGCCAGCTGTCGTCTCTAGAGGGCGAGAGTGAGAAGGCACTGCGTCGGAGGGAAGAGGTGAAGGCCAGTCATGATTTGCTGCTGCGGGACCACGAGCACTTGGTGTCTCTCTATGAACGCCAGTCTGCGGAATACGAGGGGCTCATCAGCCAGCATAGCGCTTTGAAGACGCAGCACAAAGGACTGGAGCAGACTCACCGCAGCCTGGAGGAGAGGTGGGTAGCCTAAAGACGGGGAAGAAAAGCTGGGTATGGGTAGGTCACTGTATCATTTTTAGATACCGGCTCTTCCATGTAAATGATTAGGGGGTGCAAAATTATGCCTACTCATTCAGTAAACATTTCATGTTCTCTCCCACAGCTACAACAATCTGTTGAAATACAAAGCTGAGCTGGAAGAGCGAGACAAGACATTAAACCAGGAGCGGGAGACTCTGCAAGAAGAGAAGAGAAAAAATGTGATCGCAGCCAGCGAAAACGAGCGACTTCAGCACGAGCTGGACAGGTGAGCCACGTCCACTGCTTATCTGGTTCAGGCAAACTTGAAGAAACGAAAGCCCCGTACACACGATCGGACATTCCGAGAGAAAATGTTCGATGACAGGAAATGTTCGATGACAGGCTGTTCGATGACAGGAAATGTTCGATGACAGGAAATGTTCGATGACAGGCTGTTCGATGACAGGCTGTTCGATGACAGGCTGTTTGATGACAGGAAATGTTCGATGACAGGAAATGTTCGATGACAGGCTGTTGGCGGACAATCCGACCACGTGTATGCTCCATCGGACAATTGTTGTCGGATTTTCAGTGGACAAATGTTGGATCGCATTTTTTCAAATTTTCTGTGGACAAATGTGTGTCGGATTTTCCGAGCGTGTGTACACAAGTCCGTCGGACAAAAGTCCAAAGTACAAACACGCATGCTCGGAAGTAAGGACAAGCCGGGAAGCGGTCAGTCTTGTAAACTAGCGTTTGTAATGGAGCATTAACATTCGTGACGCGGCAAATTATGAAATCTGGAAATGCAGCGCACAATTCTCTTCCTTACTGGGATAATAATGAAGCTGCTTTGCTGCTGATACTGATGGAGTTATTGCAAACACATTTTCAAAGACTTTTTTTTTTTTTTCTAGTGATATCAAGAATAATATTATTATTATATATATATATATATATATATATATATTTTTTTTTGGTGCAAGTTACCACAATACCATTATCCCGTAGTTTTTAATATCAAAGATAGAACTCTGTTGGTGTCCCTTATCAATTTTACATTGTATTTTTTAAAATGTAACGGCCGACTCCCAAACTGTCATTTGAAGTAAAACACATAGCCAAGTATTATTCTACACAATTCTTTTTTATTGTGCATTAAAAAAAATAAAAAATAAAAAAAATTAGACATGCTATCTGCCAACAGAACTTAACCACTTCCCGACCAGCGCACGACGATGTACGTCGACAGAATGGCACGGGCAGGCATATTGGCGTACATGTACGTCCAATATTCGTTGCCACCGTGCCATCGGGAGCCCCGTGAGTCCGGTGACCCGTGGACTCGATCGCCGCGGGCATCCCCGCAATCGTCTCACGGAGCGGCCGAATGGAGGAAATGCTGTATAAACAACATTTTTCCATTCTGCCTAGCAACTAGTGACGCTGATCTCTGCTCCATGTGATTGGAGCAGAGATCAGTGTACACTAAATGAAAGCCCAACCCCCCCACAGTTAGTAACACACCCCTAGGAACACTTAACCCCTACACTGCCACCCACTGATTAACCCTTTCACTGCCAGTGTCATTTACACAGGAATCACTGCATTTATATAGCAGTGATTACTGTATAAATGACAATGGTCCCAAAAATGTGTCAAAAATGTCCGATGGGTCCCCCACAATGTCGCAGTCACAATAAAAATCGCAGATCGCCGCCATTACTAGTAAAAAAAAAAATAATAAAAAATTATTAATAAAAATGCTATAAAACTATCCCTATTTTGTAAACGCTATAACTTTTGCGCAAACCAATCAATAATCGCTTATTGCGATTTTTTTTACCAAAAATATGTAGAAGAATACGTATCGGCCTAAATTGAGGGAAAAAAATGTTTTTTTATATATTTTTGGGGGATATTTATTATTACAAAAAGTAAAAAATAATGCGTTTTTTTCAAAATTATCGCTCTATTTTTGTTTATAGCGCAAAAAATAAAAACCGCAGGGGTGATCAAATACCACCAAAAGAAAGCTCTATTTGTGGGAAAAAAAGGACGTTAATTTTGTTTGGGAGCCATGTCGCACGACCGCGCAATTGTCAGTTAAAGCGACGCAGTGCCAAATCGCAAAAAGTGGTCTGGTCTTTGACCAGCAAATTGGTCCGGTCTGAAAGTGGTTAAAGCGGGAGTCCGCGTTTTTTTTTTTTTTAAAAGCCAGCAGCTACAAATACTGCAGCTGCTGACTTTTAAAATAGTGACACTTACCTGTCCAGCACGCCCGCGATGTCGGCACCCTAAGCCGATCTCTAGATCGTCTCTCGGGTCCTGCCGCCGCCATCTTGGGTATGGGAATCAGGAAATGGAGCCTTTCGGCTTCATTTCCCGGTTCCCTACTGCGCATGCGCGAGTCGCGCTGCGCAATAAGGACGGTCCCCGCTGCCTCTGGGATCTGTGTGTTTCCCAGCAGGCAGCGGGGCACTTGCGGAAAGGGGCGGGCACTTGCGGAAAGGGGCGTAATCTACGCCCCTTTCCGCAGAGAGCTATCCCGGAAGTGGGTGCAGATACCTGTACTGTACAGGTATCTGCACCCCCCTCCCCCCTGAAAGGTGCCAATTGTGGCGCCGGAGGGGGGGAGGGTTCCGATGAGCGGAAGGTCCGCTTTAGGGTGGACCTCCGCTTTAACCAAAACGTGCATTCTATGCATCCAAAAATATAGAAAATATACCAAGGCAAATCATTGGTCATGATTAATAAAGCAACCAATTTTTGGTCCAAGAAATCCTCCTCCTCCTGTCCCTGGACTGGTCTTGGGTCAAAGCAATAACTCCAAGGCCAATAATACATAACGCGTTATCACTTACGATTCCGCAACATGTTTGGTTGACGAACGGCCGTTCAGAAAAAAACTGAAAAGCGCTAAAGGAAAAACACGAAAAGAAAAGGGCTAATCAACACTCGCCAAACTTCTACTAACACAAAATTAGCAGAAGGAGCCCAAAGGGTGGCGCTAAAGAGCTGAAAAAAAAACACGTAGTACCTCACTACGTTCGTAATTGTTGGCCAGCATTTGTGTGACCGTGTTTATGCAAGTCAAGATAAGTTTGAGACAACGCCCTTCGGATAAAATTCCACGGATTTGTTAGCCAACAATACGATCCTGTGTACAAGGCATAAGACTGGTGGATAGAGTAGGGCAAGGTTTCCCTTCATTTCCTGAAGATATGACAGGACGTAAGGGGAGATCCCCTTAAGCTTGCCATGCGTTGGTGTAAATTCAGCTGTGCCCTGCGGGCTCCCGACATAGTTACCGGTGGCTACTGGAAAGTTGCGGCTAGTCACAACGATCGTTGTAAACCCCACCCCCCCACTTCCAGGCATCCTAAACCTCTTAAAGGGCTGGGAGGTGCTGGCGCCCAGATGTTAAAGATGCCATCATAAGTTATCGATTTGATTTAAAGTCAGTGGTTGTCTCCACCAATCTCCTAATCTGATCAATCAAAAAATATGATCATATGCATTAATAAAGTATCCCTGTGTTGCAAATTTAATGGAAAACGATTAATCATTTCCTGCCCTGGCCGATTGACTCAATATGATCTAAACTGAATAGAAGGCAAGTTCTGGCTATTGGATTATTTGCAAATTTGATTGTTTTGATCAAATTGCACATGAAACCGATAATAAAATCAAAGTGTGTAGGCCACCGTCCAATTTTTCCAAAATGATGCAACGGAAGGACAAACCTAAACAATCCATTCAACTGGTATCCAATCAGGCAGATTCTTGGATTATATAGTTGATGGATCTAAAGGAGTCAAAAAAAGAAACAAAGATGGACAGGAGTCATTCCTTCCAGCTGTTATTTTGTCTTCCTCAGTCCTGGATGGTGTCCTGATCCAGTGATCACTGTTTATGTTGCAGGTTGAAGTTCCTCCACGGGGAATTACAAGGGGAGTACAACACTCTACACAAACACACCAAGGAGATGAAGAGCTCGTTCAACAATGCCCAGATGGAGCTGAACCGCTGGCAGGCTCGCTTTGATGAATTAAAGGAGCAGCACCAGACGATGGACATCTCTCTCACCAAGCTGGACACCCACTGCGAGGTACAACAGCCCAACATCAGTCAGGTTTAGAGGGTCCCTCCACCCAGCATTTGGTGGATGGTAGAGAATTAAACCAGCCAATTGTTCCCACCTATCCTGTGCTGAGTGTCTGGGTCTGTACACCTGCTGTGCCCATTATGAGGGGTTCTCACCACCCCTGCACAGAGTTCCCAGGTCTGTACACCTGATGTGCCCATTATGAGGGGTTCTCACCACCCCTGCACAGAGTTCCTAGGTCTGTACACCTGCTGTGCCCATTATGAGGGGTTCCCATCATCCCTGTGCTGAGTTCCTGGGTCTGTACATCTGCTGTGCCCATTATGAGGGATTCCCGCCATCCCTGTGCTGAGTTCCCGGGTCTGTACACCTGCTGTGTGCCCATTATGAGGGGTTCCCATCATCCCTGTGCTGAGTTGCCGGGTCTGTACACCTGCTGTGCCCATTATGATGGGTTCCCATCATCCCTGTGCTGAGTTCCCGGGTCTGTACACCTGCTGTGCCCATTATGAGGGGTTCCCATCATCCCTGTGCTGAGTTCCCGGGTCTGTACATCTGCTGTGCCCATTATGAGGGATTCTGGCCATCCCTGTGCTGAGTTCCCGGGTCTGTACACCCGCTGTGCCCATTATGAGGGGTTCCCATCATCCCTGTGCTGAGTTCCCGGGTCTGCACACCTGCTGTGCCCATTATGAGGGATTCCCGCCATCCCTGTGCTGAGTTCCCAGGTCTGTACACCTGCTGTGCCCATTATGAGGGATTCCCGCCATCCCGGTGCTGAGTCCCCGAGTCTGAAGAGCTTTGGCTCACAAGTGTTGGTGGGAACATCCAACTCCCAGGAGGACAAACAGTTGTGAATTATGGCAGGGGGGATCTCACCGGTGGAGTATCTGAGATAAAAGAAGCTAGCTCAGTCCACCAGGAGCCACCTGTCACAAAATGTCACTTTGGGTGGACTGACCCTTTTAATATAACAAAATCTGGTAGCGTAAAATGAACTTAGAGGGGAACTTCTCTTAAACAGAGTCAAAATATCTCCCTATAAAGATATGTCTATTTGCTATATATGCTATGTATTTTTTTCCTTTTTTGAAATTCAAAGTTTAGTAATTACTGCTAGTTTTCACAAACCATCCACTGGGTGGCGCTTTTATTACTGTAAACTAACAGGAAACTTTGCCAAGGGGGTAATGATTTCCACTGTACTTGTGGAGCACATGTAGGGTGAGGCATTTGTCACAATTGCAATCCTGGCCTTACAGCTCAGGGATTTATTAGCTGAGAACATTTGTCACAAGTAGGGTTGCCACCTTTTCTTCAAGTCAAACCCAAACACTTTAGCAGCGCATGATTTTTATATATTTTTTTTATATAGTATAAGCTATACATATATTTTGCTATTAAATAACATTTCTAATCATATGAAGTTAATAACAAGAGTCCCCCTTTACATCGGAGTCCACAGAGTTCACATTTTACATCAGAGTCCACAGAGTTCCCCTTTTACATCTGAACTTGCAGAGCTCCCTTTCAAAGTAAGGGGGGGGACTCTGCAGACTCTGATGTAAGGGAGAGCTCTGGGGACTCTAACATAATTCCCACATCCTCTGGGAACCCTGATGTAAGGGGAAACACTGGCCTCTGGTGTAAAGGGGAACTCTGATGTAAGGGGGTGCTCTGAAAACCCTGATTTACCTTAGTGTACTCACTCAGAGGCAGGAGAGAGAAGAGGGGAGACTTCAGTCACAGACAGGGATGGATGGTGAGCTCACTCACCCCTTGGCAGTCAGGACCTCTCATCCAGATGTATCTGAGGCTGCTGGATTCAAATTTCCGGACCCAACTTTCCTTTTCTGTGGCACAGTGGCAGGGATTGGAGTGTGGGCAGACACAGAGGGGTAGGGGTGGGGGGGAAGAGGTGCAGGTCAAGCCCTCTCTCCTCTCCCATCTGTGTGTGTTGGGGGGGGGGGGGGGAATTGTTAGTGCTGGTTTTGGGCAGTGTGAAAGAGTGTAACAGACACTCTCAGCTTACTTAGACAACTGCAGCCAGCAACCCTGCTGGGAAGCCATAGTCCAGTCTATATGATGTGTCCGGGTTTCAGGTGGTCTGAAACCCGAACACATGATTCCAAACCCGAACTGTCCGGGTGAATCCTGGACAGGTGGCAACCCTAGTCGCAAGGTCTGTGTAGTCCTAACATTTTCAGGTATATTTATATAAAAATGGCAACAACAAAAAAAAAAAACATTGCAGAGCTATTCATCCTGTGAAATTGCATGTATATTTGTTATGTTGTTAAACTGAATGTTGTTAGACTAATTTTCTTTTTCATTTTAGTTTGAGTCAGGAAATGACCGCATTATGGTGACTAGATGGAGCTGATGATCATAGGAAATCTCCGTTCAGTTTACGATTACCATCCTGTAGCCATAGTGCAATGGCAAACCTAGACATCATTGTAAAAAGCAGAGACATCACCCCACTGACAAAGTGCTGTCAAAGCTATGGTATTCCCCAGGGGCGTAACTATAGGGGGTGCAGCAGTCGCGACGGCAACTGGCCCCTGTGATGCAGGGGGCCCATGCAGCCCCCTCTAAATATGGCCGGCAGCAGCATAGGCAGCTAGCACACACTATTACATACCCCCTCCATATCCCCCTGGGGACAGGGACCCCTTCTCACGTGGGGACAGGGACTCCCAACTCCCCTGGGGACAGGGACCCCTTCTCACCTGGGGGGCAGTAACTTCATCTGCCCTGGAGAAAAGGACCTCATCTCTTCTGGGGACGGGGACCCAGTCCTGCCTAGGGACTGCCCCCCAATGGGGCACCTAAAAATGTAAATAAATAAATAAAAACTACTGATACCAGTGGTGGAACTACAGGGCTCACAAAGGTCATACCTGTGACCACGCCCTGGAGTTCCACCGCCGGACTCGGAGGGAAGGGCCCTGGCTGGGGTTCAGGGGGCCCTTCATGGTTTCTTGCATCGGGGCCCTGAAGGTTCTAGTTACGCCACTGGTATTCCCAGTAGCAACTTATGGCCGTGAAAGTTGGACCATAAGGAAGTCTGAACGCTGAAGACTTGAAGAAATGGCCTGCCCACCACCATAGATCAAAATCCTTTTTATTTGGACATCCCAAAAACTACAGGAATCAGAATGCTGGGTAGACTCGTTTCGCACACTTCACGTGTGCTTAATCATTATTTTTGGTAAGGACTAAGCACGTTAAGTGTTGCGAAACGCATCTGCCCGGCATTCCGATTCCTGTAGTTTTTGGGATGTCCAAATAAAAAGGACCTTGATCTACAGTGGTGTGCCGGCCATTTCTTCTAAATTCATTGTGTGTGGAGGCGAGCACCTACTGGATCATTAGGCTTCCTGGTATCACCTGGAGCGACGTGTGTCTTTTTTTTTTTTTTTCATTTTAAACTTTGGTGTTGGAGTTGGTCTTGAAAGTTCCTTGGATGACAGATCAAAAACCAGTCAATCTTGTAGGAAATCAACCCTGAACATTCACTGGAAGGACAGATCCTGAAGCTGAAACTCAAATACTTTGGCCGCCTAATGCAAAGAGAGGACTCATTGGAAAAGAGCCTGATGCTGGGAAGCATGGAAGGAAATTGGAGAAGAGGACCACAGAAAACAAGATGGATAGATAGCATCATCAAAACAATGAACGTGAAGTTAAGCAAGCTCGTGGAGGACAGAAAAGCCTGGCGTGCTATGGTCCACAAGGTCATGAAGAGTTGGACATGACTAAAGGACTGAACAACTACAAGCCATAGTGCAGTCATTTTACTGATTCAGTCTACGAAGAAAATCCAAACTGGAGAGAAATTTGCCTAAGAATGTTGATCTTTGCTGCCCAATTTGCACAGAAGGAATGTGCGTGCAATTTCACAGGACCAATAGCTCTGCAATTTTATTTAAAATTGCCCGTCGGATGATAGCCAACTGGCAGATTTTGCAGTCTAATGTCCCTTTTTATTCTATACATACATAGAGGTCTATTTAGGACAATTGATGTGCGAATGTTACAGCACAAAAATGTTTCTGAAATATAATGTAAATTTCAGTGTGTATTGTATAATGGGCAGCGCCATCTAGTGGCTGTAATGAGGTATTTGGTATTTTCTTGATTGTGGTAAGAAAATACTGCATTATGGCCACTAGATGGAGCTGAAGATCACGAGAAACACTTAGAAAATGAAATTTCATATTGCAAAAAAAAACAAAATGTATAAGGTACAGATAAAGAAGCTAGGTGTTATATGAATATGATTTATTTTAAATATCAACAAATGGTTGCCATTAATAAGCTCAGTATGCAGCAATGTTTAGGCCCCCACAAAAAGGTGTGCCTGTGATGGTTTTTGTGTTGCATAGCATTTGTATAGAATGAGGTTTTTTTTATTTATTTTTTTTGTCCCTGGCAGCTCCTGACCCGCCTGAAGAGCAACCTGGAGGAGGAAAACCACCATCTGCTCAGCCAGATCCAGATGCTGAGTCAGCAGAACCAAATGCTGCTGGAGCAAAGCATGGAGAGCAAAGAACATTACCATGAGGAGCAGAAACAGTATATGTGAGTGCCACCCATCCAATGCCGGAACCCTCCGATTGTGTGAGCTTTACTCGATGCCTGACCCATAATGACTGATACACTTATACAGTGGAACCTTGGTTTGCGAGTAACGCGGTAAACAAGCATTTTGAAAGACGAGCAACTTATAAAAAAAAAAATTCTGACTCGTTTTGCGAGTGTTGTCTCACAACACGAGCAGGATTCAAGCTAATGGGGTGTGCAGTAACGCATTTGGCCAGAGGTGGTGCGGGGGCGCCGGTGACACTCGGAATAGTTCGGAGCTGTTCAGAAATACTCAATCACTCGGAAATACTCCGTTACTGAGTGTTTCCGAATTCAGCCGAGCTGTTCGAGCGTTTCCGAGGCTCTCCGGTACCTCCCAACCCTAGCCACATGCGGTATTGCATGGAATAGAAGTCAACGTGGAACAAATTATCTTTGTTTTCATTGACTTCTATGGGGAAACTCGCTTTGATATGCAACTGCTTTGGATTACAAGCATTCTCCTGGAACGGATTATGCTCGAAAATCCAAGGTTCCACTGTAACTCCATTTCACATACAGAAGATTCTAGTGGCTTCCTGTACATCACACAGCTTAGTCAACCTGCCTGCAGAACTGCTGAGATACAATGAATAATAAGAATTACAATGTAACAAACTCAAGATTTAGTGCAAAGTTCTATATACATTTGTATCGCCATGGTGTTTATTATTGTTAATATTTTTTACACCCACTTAGATCTGCCCTTTAACCGCTTAACTGCTGCCCTATACTGCTACAGGGTGGCTTCTCTGTGCAGAATCATGTGTATATACACGATTCAACACTTGAAGGGGGCCTGCTGCTTCTGCTCTGATTTGTCACAGCAGAAGCCAGTCAGTGGATAGAGATCCATGGATATCCGCCGACACCCGCCAATCATCGGGAAGAGAGGTTGGAAGGAGCTCTGCCAATGTAAACAAGGCAAATCTTCGTTCTGAACAAGGGGGGGGGGGAGTGATTGATTCACTTACCCCGCAAACCAGAGAATAAAACCTATCACCTCTATTAGTAAAAGCACCTCCCCCAGTACACATAAACACTGGTTAGGCACACATTTAACCGTTTGATCGCTCCTGATGTTTAACCCCTTCCCAGCCAGTGTGATCAGTACAGTGACAGTGCATATTTTTACCCCTGATCACTGTATTTGTGTCAGTGTCCGATTGTTTGGCAGCAATATCGCAGTCCTGCTGCAAGTCGCTGATCGCCGCCTTTACTAGCATAAAAAAAAAAAAAAATTCCATAAATATATCCTATAGTTTGTAGACGCTTTAACTTTTGCCCAAACCAATCAATATACGCTTATTGGGATTTTTTTTTAACAAAAATTTGTAGCAGAATACATATTGGCCTAAATTGACATTCTCCTGGGTTTAGTAACACTTTAAGGGATTGCTTTGACCCCCACCCCCCCCACCCCCCCCACACACACTTTGCTGGCACATCTATTTCTATATTTTAACACGTTTTTTTTTTCCTCCAGAGATAAATTACACGACTTAAGAAGACAAAAGGAGAAACTAGAAGAGAAGATAATGGACCAGTACAAGTTTTACGATCCAACTCCAAAAAAGTAAATGACGCATATAATTATAACTACACCTGGGGCCCTCCAGCTATTGCAGAACTACAAGTCCCATCATGCCTCTGGGAGGAATTGTTACTGCCAGCCTTGCAATGCCTCATGGGAAATGTAGTTCCACAACAGCTGGAGGGCCCCAGGTTGCCTCCCACTACTGTATAGCACCAACCTCTTCTGTAGTGAAGTACAGTTGTATGCTACAGGGTTGATAACACTTAAATGTATATGTGAACCCTCGCCTTGTAAAGCTCCATGCATACTATACGCTGCAAAAAAAAAATGCCAGAAAAACGCTGGATGAAAAATGCTGATTTTTGTGCCCGCTTCTAGTAGCATTTAGAAGCTTTTAAGAGCATTAGCGTTTTATTGCTGTTTTTTCAGTACACAAAGAAAAAAAAAAAAGCTGCATTTGAAGCAGTTAGGAGCATTCAGCATATTTTTCTGCTGGAAAAACGCTCAAAGAAACTCTACAAAACCTTTTTTTCTTTCTGTTCCTAGAAGCTGAAGCTCAAAAAATGCAAATGGCCTAAAGCAGTGTGCATGGACACATAGGTCAGCACTATTTAACCACTTCCCGACCAGCGCACGACGATGTACGTCGACAGAATGGCACGGGCAGGCATATTGGCGTACAGGTACGTCCAATATTCAATGCCGCCCTGCCATCGGGAGCGCGCCGGCGGTCAGGACCCCCGTGAGTCCGGTCGCGGGACCCGCGGACTCGATCGCCGCGGGCATCCCCGCGATCGTCTCACGGAGCGGCCGAATGGAGGAAATGCTGTGTAAACAACATTTCTCCATTCTGCCTAGCAACTAGTGACGCTGATCTCTGCTCCATGTGATTGGAGCAGAGATCAGTGTTCACTAAATCAAAGCCCAACCCCCCCACAGTTAGTAACACACCCCTAGGAACACTTAACCCCTACACTGCCACCCACTGGTTAACCCTTTCACTGCCAGTGTCATTTACACAGGAATCACTGCATTTATATAGCAGTGATTACTGGATAAATGACAATGGTCCCAAAAATGTGTCAAAAATGTCCGATGGGTCCCCCACAATGTCGCAGTCACAGTAAAAATCGCTGATCGCCGCCATTACTAGTAAAAAAATAATAATAAAAAATTATTAATAAAAATGCTATAAAACTATCCCTATTTTGTAAACGCTATAACTTTTGCGCAAACCAATCAATATTCGCTTATTGCGATTTTTTTTTTTTACCAAAAATATGTAGAAGAATACGTATCGGCCTAAACTGAGGGAAAAAAATGTTTTTTTATATATTTTTGGGGGATATTTATTATAACAAAAAGTAAAAAATAATGCGTTTTTTTCAAAATTGTCGCTCTATTTTTGGTTATAGCGCAAAAAATAAAAACCGCAGTGGTGATCAAATACCACCAAAAGAAAGCTCTATTTGTGGGAAAAAAAGGACGTCAATTTTGCTTGGGAGCCACGTCGCACGACCGTGCAATTGTCAGTTAAAGCGAAGCAGTGCCGAATCGCAAAAAGTGGTCTGGTCTTTGACCAGCAAAATGGTCCGGTCTGCAAGTGGTTAACTTATGAGATCAGATGCTAATACCAGCTTCTAGTAGCTTAAAAAAATGCTGGTGTGCATGGAGCCAACAACAACCCATTTAGTTTAATATGGAAATGAAAGGCAAAATATTTGTGTCTAGATATAAAAAAAAAAACACATAAATACCTTTTCTTCCTTGTTTTAAAAGTGATTATATTCCCTGTTCTCAGCTGTATAATGAGCTCAGAGAGCTGGGGGTGTAGAAACAGCAGAACACTGGTCTTAGTGAATGGCTGTGCAGGGGGAGGGAGGAGGGGGGGGGGTGTCAGGACAAGCCTGGTCATTAAAGGAGAGCAGGCTGAGTTTCCAACATAGATATAGAACTGACCATGCTGTGCTCTCATACCTAGTGTGGTCAGTTTCTAATAGGAAAGCAGAGGGTCTGATAGGAACACCAGGGGTTTCACATAAAGGAAGCAATACAAAGAACAGGAGAGTTCACGGTACAGCAGGCTTATATCAGTAATATGAAAGTGTTGGGTTTATATATTCTTTACCATCCTATAGCTGAAACACTTGAAATGAGATCCCGGCCTCAGACAGCTTGCAGTCTAAACGGTCTTTGTGGACTTATTTCTCTCTTGGTTTTGTGTCTACAGGAAGAATCATTGGTCCGGGGCCAGGGCTCTCGCCAAACTGATTAAACCGCGAAAGGAGAGCTCAAGGGAGAGGCCAAAGTCCTCTTCAGACATGGGTAGCTATACCCCAGAAAACCTGGAGGTTGCGGCCTCTCCGTCCTGCTCCCGGCCCCTCCGTGTGCAGATTGAAAGTGTGAATGGTTCGTCCCCGGGGCCCGAGGAGAGGGACTCGCCAAAGGTGCTCACAACTAAAGGTAAGTCGTGTAATTACAATAGTCCACAGAGGACCTTTATGTGCAGGCTAGAAGACGAGAGGTCCTCCGTCTGCCAAAATAAAAAATGGTGCAGATCAATTAAATGTAGAAATATTAATCTCTGGAATTACTACACAGGAAGTCAGTGCTGTCTGCAAATATTTTTCCTGGAATATAAGACTTTAGTTCTAAAAGGGTTGGAAAAGGGAGAAGAGAGAAAAAAGGTTTTAAAAAGGAATCCTCGGTACTTCCTGTAGTCCTGTGTGCTGTGGAAGGCAAGATGTGCAGTTGGCATAGATGTGTGTAGCCTATTG